>NW_023405065.1:20000-30000 GCF_013141755.1 Anopheles stephensi | reverse complement strand
ACTGCGCAGCACTCCCGCAACCGCTCGATCTCAGGCGTCCACCAGTACATCTTCGGCGAGACACGAAAGGTTGGCCCGGTGACTCGCTGCATGACCCCGTCACAAGCAGCAGTTAAGCCGACGAGCAGTTCGTCCGGAGTTGATGCGAGGCTGAAGCGGCTGTTTGAGAGCGCTATCTCAAAGCACTCGCGATCGAACTGTGCCGTCTTCCACCTCACTCCGGCGTGCCTTGCTAGGCCGCTGGTGTTGTGCAGCCCTCCTCGTCGCTGTAGCTGGTGTTGATGCTGCTGATGTCGTCCACTCTGGCTTGTTCGCCTACTTGGAATGGCTACGCTGAATGCGATGTACCTGTGGTCACTGCCAGAGTATTTGTTGACGATACTCCATTCATCCGGAACTGCGACGCTTGGCGAGGCAAAGCTCACGTCGATCACGCTTTCACGTGCGACTCCGTTGCCGGTGAACGTTGGCTCGCTTCCAAGGTTCAGCGTCAGCAGCCCGAGATGGTTGACCGTTCCCATCAGATTCTCGCCTCGCGATGTTGTGCGAGCGCTGCCCCATTCCTCGTTCCACGCATTAAAGTCGCCTGCTAGCACCGTTGCAGGATACCCGGCGAGCGCCATTTCTACTGCTTCCAAATAGTCGTCGAACTCCGCATTGCTGATGCTGGGCGGTGCGTAACAGCTGGCAAAGGCAACGCCCCCGATTGTTGCAACCACCAATCCCGAGGCTGCGCTTCCTCCAAGATGTTGAATGGGGTATTCGCCGGTTGCAACAATAGCCACGTTCTGCTGCTCGTCGATCGCCCATTTGATGTTGTCACGCGGAGGCCTGTACAGTTCGCTGGCGATGACAACATGCGCGCCAACCTCCTTCGCCGTCTGCAGCATAAGATCTTGAGCTGCACGGCTCCGCCCGAGATTGATCTGCAGGACTTTTAACGTCGGCAGGTCGGGTGACCTATCGAGTGCGGGCCCTTGCAAATCGCGCAACACGGCTCCTCCTGGCAATCCATCGCCAGATGGCTCGTCTTCCCACAGGGATAACTGGCTTGTGGTCGCCAAGCGTTCATAGCGACGTGACTTTTTGATCCTTCGATGTCGGCTCTTCCTATCATTGTGAAGCAAAATTCCCCAAGCGTAGGATTGTTCACCCTTTCAAGGGAACGTGAGCTGGGTTTAGACCGTCGTGAGACAGGTTAGTTTTACCCTACTGGTGTGTGCTAATACGTGCTATCGTAACGGAACTCCTGTGCAGTACGAGAGGAACCACAGGTACGGACCACTGGCTCAATACTAGTTCGACCGGACTTTGGTATGACGCTACGTCCGCTGGATTATGCCTGAACGCCTCTAAGGTCGTAACCAATCCGAGCTGATAGCGCTTCAAAACCTAATGGGCAATCGGAAGCTAGCGGGCCTAACAACCCTCCGAGATCCGCTGGAACTGCCTCTGCAGCCTGGCGCCTCATCCCCGCTTCATAGACTGGGCCGCATCGCGCGGGGTCGCACTGCACGTGTTAGTACCTGACCATAGGGAACGCCGGTGGCCGCCGACCTCGCCGACCGTGGACTTGACTAGTTTCGATGCCCACCGACCGCCCGCAAACGACGGGACTTCAGGCTAGGAGTTTCAAGTTGTAGAGATGCGTTCGCATCGATCCTCTCAGGCGACCTACGCCTGGTGGTGTTATGGTGGACGCAAGGCACGTCCTGGCCCGGTAGTATGTACAAGAAAATGTACAAGTCCGGGAATACGGGGTGCATCGTATGTAACGTTCGATGTACATATAAAGCCTGGTAGGTGTTGGGATTATATCTGCAACACGGGCATTATCGAAAGATGGTTAAGTGGAGTCACCCAATGGGTGCCGTGCGTTATAAGGTACGTAATGCACAGTAGAGATACATTGTCGGGAGGTGGAACCCGAAAAATGTACAAGTCCGGGAATACGGGGTGCATCGTATGTAACGTTCGATGTACATATAAAGCCTGGTAGGTGTTGGGATTATATCTGCAACACGGGCATTATCGAAAGATGGTTAAGTGGAGTCACCCAATGGGTGCCGTGCGTTATCAGGTACGTAATGCACAGTAGAGATACATTGTCGGGAGGTGGAACCCGAAAAATGTACAAGTCCGGGAATACGGGGTGCATCGTATGTAACGTTCGATGTACATATAAAGCCTGGTAGGTGTTGGGATTATATCTGCAACACGGGCATTATCGAAAGATGGTTAAGTGGAGTCACCCAATGGGTGCCGTGCGTTATCAGGTACGTAATGCACAGTAGAGATACATTGTCGGGAGGTGGAACCCGAAAAATGTACAAGTCCGGGAATACGGGGTGCATCGTATGTAACGTTCGATGTACATATAAAGCCTGGTAGGTGTTGGGATTATATCTGCAACACGGGCATTATCGAAAGATGGTTAAGTGGAGTCACCCAATGGGTGCCGTGTGTTATAAGGTACGTAATGCACAGTAGAGATACATTGTCGGGAGGTGGAACCCGAAAAATGTACAAGTCCGGGAATACGGGGTGCATCGTATGTAACGTTCGATGTACATATAAAGCCTGGAAGGTGTTGGGATTATATCTGCAACACGGGCATTATCGAAAGATGGTTAAGTGGAGTCACCCAATGGGTGCCGCGCGTTATAAGGTACGTAATGCACAGTAGAGATACATTGTCGGGAGGTGGAACCCGAAAAATGTACAAGTCCGGGAATACGGGGTGCATCGTATGTAACGTTCGATGTACATATAAAGCCTGGTAGGTGTTGGGATTATATCTGCAACACGGGCATTATCGAAAGATGGTTAAGTGGAGTCACCCAATGGGTGCCGTGCGTTATAAGGTACGTAATGCACAGTAGAGATACATTATCGGGAGGTGGAACCCGAAAAATGTACAAGTCCGGGAATACGGGGTGCATCGTATGTAACGTTCGATGTACATATAAAGCCTGGTAGGTGTTGGGATTATATCTGCAACACAGGCATTATCGAAAGATGGTTAAGTGGAGTCACCCAATGGGTGCCGTGCGTTATCAGGTACGTAATGCACAGTAGAGATACATTGTCGGGAGGTGGAACCCGAAAAATGTACAAGTCCGGGAATACGGGGTGCATCGTATGTAACGTTCGATGTACATATAAAGCCTGGTAGGTGTTGGGATTATATCTGCAACACGGGCATTATCGAAAGATGGTTAAGTGGAGTCACCCAATGGGTGCCGTGCGTTATCAGGTACGTAATGCACAGTAGAGATACATTGTCGGGAGGTGGAACCCGAAAAATGTACAAGTCCGGGAATACGGGGTGCATCGTATGTAACGTTCGATGTACATATAAAGCCTGGTAGGTGTTGGGATTATATCTGCAACACGGGCATTATCGAAAGATGGTTAAGTGGAGTCACCCAATGGGTGCCGTGCGTTATCAGGTACGTAATGCACAGTAGAGATACATTGTCGGGAGGTGGAACCCGAAAAATGTACAAGTCCGGGAATACGGGGTGCATCGTATGTAACGTTCGATGTACATATAAAGCCTGGTAGGTGTTGGGATTATATCTGCAACACGGGCATTATCGAAAGATGGTTAAGTGGAGTCACCCAATGGGTGCCGTGCGTTATCAGGTACGTAATGCACAGTAGAGATACATTGTCGGGAGGTGGAACCCGAAAAATGTACAAGTCCGGGAATACGGGGTGCATCGTATGTAACGTTCGATGTACATATAAAGCCTGGTAGGTGTTGGGATTATATCTGCAACACGGGCATTATCGAAAGATGGTTAAGTGGAGTCACCCAATGGGTGCCGTGCGTTATCAGGTACGTAATGCACAGTAGAGATACATTGTCGGGAGGTGGAACCCGAAAAATGTACAAGTCCGGGAATACGGGGTGCATCGTATGTAACGTTCGATGTACATATAAAGCCTGGTAGGTGTTGGGATTATATCTGCAACACGGGCATTATCGAAAGATGGTTAAGTGGAGTCACCCAATGGGTGCCGTGTGTTATAAGGTACGTAATGCACAGTAGAGATACATTGTCGGGAGGTGGAACCCGAAAAATGTACAAGTCCGGGAATACGGGGTGCATCGTATGTAACGTTCGATGTACATATAAAGCCTGGTAGGTGTTGGGATTATATCTGCAACACGGGCATTATCGAAAGATGGTTAAGTGGAGTCACCCAATGGGTGCCGTGCGTTATCAGGTACGTAATGCACAGTAGAGATACATTGTCGGGAGGTGGAACCCGAAAAATGTACAAGTCCGGGAATACGGGGTGCATCGTATGTAACGTTCGATGTACATATAAAGCCTGGTAGGTGTTGGGATTATATCTGCAACACGGGCATTATCGAAAGATGGTTAAGTGGAGTCACCCAATGGGTGCCGTGTGTTATAAGGTACGTAATGCACAGTAGAGATACATTGTCGGGAGGTGGAACCCGAAAAATGTACAAGTCCGGGAATACGGGGTGCATCGTATGTAACGTTCGATGTACATATAAAGCCTGGAAGGTGTTGGGATTATATCTGCAACACGGGCATTATCGAAAGATGGTTAAGTGGAGTCACCCAATGGGTGCCGCGCGTTATAAGGTACGTAATGCACAGTAGAGATACATTGTCGGGAGGTGGAACCCGAAAAATGTACAAGTCCGGGAATACGGGGTGCATCGTATGTAACGTTCGATGTACATATAAAGCCTGGTAGGTGTTGGGATTATATCTGCAACACGGGCATTATCGAAAGATGGTTAAGTGGAGTCACCCAATGGGTGCCGTGCGTTATAAGGTACGTAATGCACAGTAGAGATACATTATCGGGAGGTGGAACCCGAAAAATGTACAAGTCCGGGAATACGGGGTGCATCGTATGTAACGTTCGATGTACATATAAAGCCTGGTAGGTGTTGGGATTATATCTGCAACACAGGCATTATCGAAAGATGGTTAAGTGGAGTCACCCAATGGGTGCCGTGCGTTATCAGGTACGTAATGCACAGTAGAGATACATTGTCGGGAGGTGGAACCCGAAAAATGTACAAGTCCGGGAATACGGGGTGCATCGTATGTAACGTTCGATGTACATATAAAGCCTGGTAGGTGTTGGGATTATATCTGCAACACGGGCATTATCGAAAGATGGTTAAGTGGAGTCACCCAATGGGTGCCGTGCGTTATAAGGTACGTAATGCACAGTAGAGATACATTATCGGGAGGTGGAACCCGAAAAATGTACAAGTCCGGGAATACGGGGTGCATCGTATGTAACGTTCGATGTACATATAAAGCCTGGTAGGTGTTGGGATTATATCTGCAACACGGGCATTATCGAAAGATGGTTAAGTGGAGTCACCCAATGGGTGCCGTGCGTTATAAGGTACGTAATGCACAGTAGAGATACATTGTCGGGAGGTGGAACCCGAAAAATGTACAAGTCCGGGAATACGGGGTGCATCGTATGTAACGTTCGATGTACATATAAAGCCTGGTAGGTGTTGGGATTATATCTGCAACACGGGCATTATCGAAAGATGGTTAAGTGGAGTCACCCAATGGGTGCCGTGCGTTATCAGGTACGTAATGCACAGTAGAGATACATTGTCGGGAGGTGGAACCCGAAAAATGTACAAGTCCGGGAATACGGGGTGCATCGTATGTAACGTTCGATGTACATATAAAGCCTGGTAGGTGTTGGGATTATATCTGCAACACGGGCATTATCGAAAGATGGTTAAGTGGAGTCACCCAATGGGTGCCGTGCGTTATCAGGTACGTAATGCACAGTAGAGATACATTGTCGGGAGGTGGAACCCGAAAAATGTACAAGTCCGGGAATACGGGGTGCATCGTATGTAACGTTCGATGTACATATAAAGCCTGGTAGGTGTTGGGATTATATCTGCAACACGGGCATTATCGAAAGATGGTTAAGTGGAGTCACCCAATGGGTGCCGTGTGTTATAAGGTACGTAATGCACAGTAGAGATACATTGTCGGGAGGTGGAACCCGAAAAATGTACAAGTCCGGGAATACGGGGTGCATCGTATGTAACGTTCGATGTACATATAAAGCCTGGAAGGTGTTGGGATTATATCTGCAACACGGGCATTATCGAAAGATGGTTAAGTGGAGTCACCCAATGGGTGCCGCGCGTTATAAGGTACGTAATGCACAGTAGAGATACATTGTCGGGAGGTGGAACCCGAAAAATGTACAAGTCCGGGAATACGGGGTGCATCGTATGTAACGTTCGATGTACATATAAAGCCTGGTAGGTGTTGGGATTATATCTGCAACACGGGCATTATCGAAAGATGGTTAAGTGGAGTCACCCAATGGGTGCCGTGCGTTATCAGGTACGTAATGCACAGTAGAGATACATTGTCGGGAGGTGGAACCCGAAAAATGTACAAGTCCGGGAATACGGAAAAGTTCCCCATGAAAGGCTGGGGATACAATTATTGATACAAATAATGTGCCTAAGGGTACATTTATTTTTCTAAGTCCCAGAAATCCGTCACTGAACATCACGACTTACAAACACATCTTCCCCCGGTCCTCCCATATACGGCACGGGGACAAGTATGAAGAATGAAAATCATGTGTGTATGGAACATATAATGTGCCTGAGAGCACTTTTTTTTTCTAAGTCCCAGAAATCCGTCACTGAACATCACGACTTACAAACACATCTTCCCCCGGTCCTCCCATATACGGCACGGGGACAAGTATGAAGAATGAAAATAATGTGTGTATGGAACATATAATGTGCCTGAGAGCACATTTTTTTCTAAGTCCCAGAAATCCGTCACTGAACATCACGACTTACGAAGACATGTTCCCCCGGTCCTCCCATATACGGCACGGGGACAAGTATGAAGAATGAAAATAATGTGTGTATGGAACATATAATGTGCCTGAGAGCACATTTTTTTTCTAAGTCCCAGAAATCCGTCACTGAACATCACGACTTACGAAGACATGTTCCCCCGGTCCTCCCATATACGGCACCGGGACAAGTATGAAGTATGAAAATTTTTGGTCACAGCGTGAAATCCCTCTAATGATCATGAAAATAGCATCGGATCACTTATCTGACCATAAAAAGTGAACCAAAACCCTATTTGGACAAACTTTTTGGTCCTATGAAAAATTCACTTTTCATATATGTCATGGTCGAAAATTTTCTAAGTCCCAAAAAATCACATATTCTCGAATATCTCGAAAACTACTTATCGGACAGGGGTCAACCAAGGTGTTTTAGAAAGGTCTTTACTAGCTCTATTTAATGAGCCATAGCGACTTTCAAGTGATTTTTTGACACTTTTTCGCATATCGGCATCCTTGGTTCCCATACTGGCCATAGGCCATAGGGCACCGAACGGCCAACTTTTGGTCCGGGGGTGAAATTTTTTTTTCACGAGATTTTGATGAAAATGGCTTCGGAACGCGTTTCTAATAATGAAAAGTGAAACCAAACAGTATTTGCGAAGAAAAAATTGTCCTATGAAAAAATCACTTTTCATATATGTCATGGTCGAAAATTTTCTAAGTCCCAAAAAATCACTTATTCTCGAATATCTCGAAAACTACGTATCGGACAGGGGTCAACCAAGGTGTTTTAGAAAGGTCTTTACAAGCTCTATTTAATGAGCCATAGCGACTTTCAAGTGATTTTTTGACACTTTTTCGCATATCGGCATCCTTGGTTCCCATACTGGCCATAGGCCATAGGGCACCGAACGGCCAACTTTTGGTCCGGGGGTGAAATTTTTTTTTCACGAGATTTTGATGAAAATGGCTTCGGAACGCGTTTCTAATAATGAAAAGTGAAACCAAACAGTATTTGCGAAGAAAAAATTGTCCTATGAAAAAATCACTTTTCATATATGTCATGGTCGAAAATTTTCTAAGTCCCAAAAAATCACTTATTCTCGAATATCTCGAAAACTACGTATCGGACAGGGGTCAACCAAGGTGTTTTAGAAAGGTCTTTACAAGCTCTATTTAATGAGCCATAGCGACTTTCAAGTGATTTTTTGACACTTTTTCGCATATCGGCATCCTTGGTTCCCATACTGGCCATAGGCCATAGGGCACCGAACGGCCAACTTTTGGTCCGGGGGTGAAATTTTTTTTTCACGAGATTTTGATGAAAATGGCTTCGGAACGCGTTTCTAATAATGAAAAGTGAAACCAAACAGTATTTGCGAAGAAAAAATTGTCCTATGAAAAAATCACTTTTTCTTAGGGTACGGGTCAAAAATTTTCTAAGTCCCAAAAAATCACATATTCTCGAATATCTCGAAAACTACTTATCGGACAGGGGTCAACCAAGGTGTTTTAGAAAGGTCTTTACAAGCTCTATTTAATGAGCCATAGCGACTTTCAAGTGATTTTTTGACAAATTTTGTCATATCGGCATCCCGAGTTCCCATACTGGCCATAGGCCATGGGGCCCCGAACGAAAAAATTTTGGTCCGAGGGTCAAAATTTTTTTTCTCATAAATTTGTTCAAAACGCCGTCGGAACGCGCCTTAGATCATGAAAAGTGAAAAGAAACAGTATTTTGCAAAAGTTGGGGTGGCCTATGACTTACATGGCTACGTCCTAGGTCCGAGTTCCCAAGGTCGTGTTCTTCAGTGGCGGAAAAAAATGGCCACTTGTGGGAGATGCAAAATGTTCATTTTGTATTATAGGGGACACACTATCGAAGCGAAAATTTCAGAAATGGCCTAAAACGTGAAGAAATGATGGGGTTTGTACGAAAAGAAGGTTTTTATGGTCAAACGGTGAAAATTTTTTTTTTATGAAAAATTTTGGTCTCCCACCGTTCATGAATTTCTAGGACCAAAAATCGAAAAATTTGAAAACTTCACGATCGAAAGGGAAACGCATATGTGGTGTTCCTAGGTGTGTACGGTGTACGAAAAACGGGTTCACGATGAGATATCAGGCAAATAAGTGGACCTAAAGTGAGTTATACGGGTAAGACGAGGTGTCCAAAGACCGAAATAGGGGTACCAACTGAGAACGAAATGAAGGTCCCCGAAGTCGCCATACAAGTTATAGGAGGTGTCCAAAGTACGAAAAGAGTTCCATATTCGGCTGTTCCTACTATATGGTTCCCTGATTGCTGCTCCAAGGAGTAGTGAGGAAGTGTCCAAAGGTCTGTTGGGGGTATCTAGGTGATACCCTCTACGGACAATATGCACAAAAAGTGGTTCGATGATCTATCCTGTAGGTCGTACGGCAGCCATACCCGGCTGGAAGTACCGCGGTAATTCCGCAATAAAACGTTCGCCAGACGAACAAACAAATTGAATTAGCTCATCGTAGTGTACGGAAACGAAACGAAAATGTAAGGTGATTAGGGATCCGGGAGCAATCTCGCGATCCCATGGTTCGGTGTAAGAAATGATACGAAGTGTTCATAAGTCTCCTCTGGAGGCAGAACCATCGTAGCAAAGTTCGGGAACCCAAGGGTCACAAAAACTCGTAGGACGATATCCACGAATAATCGGGGACTTGTGGGGACTACCGTGCCCTGACAAGTCAACTACACCTTAACTGGTGATGGTCGTCCTACGGGGACCTGCGGGGAACAAAAGGGTCACAAAAACTCGTAGGACAATATCTCCGAATAATCGGGGACTTGTGGGGACCACCGTGCCCTGACAAGTCAACTACACCTTAACTGGTGATGGTTGTCCTACGGGGACCTGCCGGGAACCCAAGGGTCACAAAAACTCGTAGGACGATATCCACGAATAATCGGGGACTTGTGGGGACTACCGTGCCCTGACAAGTCAACTACACCTTAACTGGTGATGGTCGTCCTACGGGGACCTGCGGGGAGCAAAAGGAGTCAGAAACAATCGTAGGACGATATCCACGAATAATCGGGGACTTGTGGGGACTACCGTGCCCTGACAAGTCAACTACACCTTAACTGGTGATGGTC
>NW_023405065.1:7500-12500 GCF_013141755.1 Anopheles stephensi | reverse complement strand
GACTTCAGGCTAGGAGTTTCAAGTTGTAGAGATGCGTTCGCATCGATCCTCTCAGGCGACCTACGCCTGGTGGTGTTATGGTGGACGCAAGGCACGTCCTGGCCCGGTAGTATGTACAAGAAAATGTACAAGTCCGGGAATACGGGGTGCATCGTATGTAACGTTCGATGTACATATAAAGCCTGGTAGGTGTTGGGATTATATCTGCAACACGGGCATTATCGAAAGATGGTTAAGTGGAGTCACCCAATGGGTGCCGTGCGTTATAAGGTACGTAATGCACAGTAGAGATACATTGTCGGGAGGTGGAACCCGCAAAATGTACAAGTCCGGGAATACGGGGTGCATCGTATGTAACGTTCGATGTACATATAAAGCCTGGTAGGTGTTGGGATTATATCTGCAACACGGGCATTATCGAAAGATGGTTAAGTGGAGTCACCCAATGGGTGCCGTGCGTTATAAGGTACGTAATGCACAGTAGAGATACATTGTCGGGAGGTGGAACCCGCAAAATGTACAAGTCCGGGAATACGGGGTGCATCGTATGTAACGTTCGATGTACATATAAAGCCTGGTAGGTGTTGGGATTATATCTGCAACACGGGCATTATCGAAAGATGGTTAAGTGGAGTCACCCAATGGGTGCCGTGCGTTATAAGGTACGTAATGCACAGTAGAGATACATTGTCGGGAGGTGGAACCCGAAAAATGTACAAGTCCGGGAATACGGGGTGCATCGTATGTAACGTTCGATGTACATATAAAGCCTGGTAGGTGTTGGGATTATATCTGCAACACGGGCATTATCGAAAGATGGTTAAGTGGAGTCACCCAATGGGTGCCGTGCGTTATCAGGTACGTAATGCACAGTAGAGATACATTGTCGGGAGGTGGAACCCGAAAAATGTACAAGTCCGGGAATACGGGGTGCATCGTATGTAACGTTCGATGTACATATAAAGCCTGGTAGGTGTTGGGATTATATCTGCAACACGGGCATTATCGAAAGATGGTTAAGTGGAGTCACCCAATGGGTGCCGTGCGTTATCAGGTACGTAATGCACAGTAGAGATACATTGTCGGGAGGTGGAACCCGAAAAATGTACAAGTCCGGGAATACGGAAAAGTTCCCCATGAAAGGCTGGGGATACAATTATTGATACAAATAATGTGCCTAAGGGTACATTTATTTTTCTAAGTCCCAGAAATCCGTCACTGAACATCACGACTTACAAACACATCTTCCCTCGGTCCTCCCATATACGGCACGGGGACAAGTATGAACAATGAAAATCATGTGTGTATGAAACATATAATGTGCCTGAGAGCACATTTTTTTTCTAAGTCCCAGAAATCCGTCACTGAACATCACGACTTACGAAGACATGTTCCCCCGGTCCTCCCATATACGGCACCGGGACAAGTATGAACAATGAAAATCATGTGTGTATGAAACATATAATGTGCCTGAGAGCACATTTTTTTTCTAAGTCCCAGAAATCCGTCACTGAACATCACGACTTACGAAGACATGTTCCCCCGGTCCTCCCATATACGGCACCGGGACAAGTATGAACAATGAAAATCATGTGTGTATGAAACATATAATGTGCCTGAGAGCACAGTTTTTTTCTAAGTCCCAGAAATCCGTCACTGAACATCACGACTTACGAAGACATGTTCCCCCGGTCCTCCCATATACGGCACCGGGACAAGTATGAACAATGAAAATCATGTGTGTATGAAACATATAATGTGCCTGAGAGCACATTTTTTTTCTAAGTCCCAGAAATCCGTCACTGAACATCACGACTTACGAAGACATGTTCCCCCGGTCCTCCCATATACGGCACCGGGACAAGTATGAACAATGAAAATCATGTGTGTATGAAACATATAATGTGCCTGAGAGCACATTTTTTTTCTAAGTCCCAGAAATCCGTCACTGAACATCACGACTTACGAAGACATGTTCCCCCGGTCCTCCCATATACGGCACGGGGACAAGTATGAAGAATGAAAATCATGTGTGTATGAAACATATAATGTGCCTGAGAGCACATTTTTTTTCTAAGTCCCAGAAATCCGTCACTGAACATCACGACTTACGAAGACATGTTCCCCCGGTCCTCCCATATACGGCACCGGGACAAGTATGAACAATGAAAATCATGTGTGTATGAAACATATAATGTGCCTGAGAGCACATTTTTTTTCTAAGTCCCAGAAATCCGTCACTGAACATCACGACTTACGAAGACATGTTCCCCCGGTCCTCCCATATACGGCACCGGGACAAGTATGAACAATGAAAATCATGTGTGTATGAAACATATAATGTGCCTGAGAGCACAGTTTTTTTCTAAGTCCCAGAAATCCGTCACTGAACATCACGACTTACGAAGACATGTTCCCCCGGTCCTCCCATATACGGCACCGGGACAAGTATGAACAATGAAAATCATGTGTGTATGAAACATATAATGTGCCTGAGAGCACATTTTTTTTCTAAGTCCCAGAAATCCGTCACTGAACATCACGACTTACGAAGACATGTTCCCCCGGTCCTCCCATATACGGCACCGGGACAAGTATGAACAATGAAAATCATGTGTGTATGAAACATATAATGTGCCTGAGAGCACAGTTTTTTTCTAAGTCCCAGAAATCCGTCACTGAACATCACGACTTACGAAGACATGTTCCCCCGGTCCTCCCATATACGGCACGGGGACAAGTATGAACAATGAAAATCATGTGTGTATGAAACATATAATGTGCCTGAGAGCACATTTTTTTTCTAAGTCCCAGAAATCCGTCACTGAACATCACGACTTACGAAGACATGTTCCCCCGGTCCTCCCATATACGGCACGGGGACAAGTATGAAGAATGAAAATCATGTGTGTATGAAACATATAATGTGCCTGAGAGCACATTTTTTTTCTAAGTCCCAGAAATCCGTCACTGAACATCACGACTTACGAAGACATGTTCCCCCGGTCCTCCCATATACGGCACCGGGACAAGTATGAACAATGAAAATCATGTGTGTATGAAACATATAATGTGCCTGAGAGCACATTTTTTTTCTAAGTCCCAGAAATCCGTCACTGAACATCACGACTTACGAAGACATGTTCCCCCGGTCCTCCCATATACGGCACCGGGACAAGTATGAACAATGAAAATCATGTGTGTATGAAACATATAATGTGCCTGAGAGCACAGTTTTTTTCTAAGTCCCAGAAATCCGTCACTGAACATCACGACTTACGAAGACATGTTCCCCCGGTCCTCCCATATACGGCACCGGGACAAGTATGAACAATGAAAATCATGTGTGTATGAAACATATAATGTGCCTGAGAGCACATTTTTTTTCTAAGTCCCAGAAATCCGTCACTGAACATCACGACTTACGAAGACATGTTCCCCCGGTCCTCCCATATACGGCACCGGGACAAGTATGAACAATGAAAATCATGTGTGTATGAAACATATAATGTGCCTGAGAGCACAGTTTTTTTCTAAGTCCCAGAAATCCGTCACTGAACATCACGACTTACGAAGACATGTTCCCCCGGTCCTCCCATATACGGCACGGGGACAAGTATGAAGTATGAAAATTTTTGGTCACAGCGTGAAATCCCTCTAATGATCATGAAAATAGCATCGGATCACTTATCTGACCATAAAAAGTGAACCAAAACCCTATTTGGACAAACTTTTTGGTCCTATGAAAAATTCACTTTTCATATATGTCATGGTCGAAAATTTTCTAAGTCCCAAAAAATCACATATTCTCGAATATCTCGAAAACTACTTATCGGACAGGGGTCAACCAAGGTGTTTTAGAAAGGTCTTTACTAGCTCTATTTAATGAGCCATAGCGACTTTCAAGTGATTTTTTGACACTTTTTCGCATATCGGCATCCTTGGTTCCCATACTGGCCATAGGCCATAGGGCACCGAACGGCCAACTTTTGGTCCGGGGGTGAAATTTTTTTTTCACGAGATTTTGATGAAAATGGCTTCGGAACGCGTTTCTAATAATGAAAAGTGAAACCAAACAGTATTTGCGAAGAAAAAATTGTCCTATGAAAAAATCACTTTTCATATATGTCATGGTCGAAAATTTTCTAAGTCCCAAAAAATCACTTATTCTCGAATATCTCGAAAACTACGTATCGGACAGGGGTCAACCAAGGTGTTTTAGAAAGGTCTTTACAAGCTCTATTTAATGAGCCATAGCGACTTTCAAGTGATTTTTTGACACTTTTTCGCATATCGGCATCCTTGGTTCCCATACTGGCCATAGGCCATAGGGCACCGAACGGCCAACTTTTGGTCCGGGGGTGAAATTTTTTTTTCACGAGATTTTGATGAAAATGGCTTCGGAACGCGTTTCTAATAATGAAAAGTGAAACCAAACAGTATTTGCGAAGAAAAAATTGTCCTATGAAAAAATCACTTTTCATATATGTCATGGTCGAAAATTTTCTAAGTCCCAAAAAATCACTTATTCTCGAATATCTCGAAAACTACGTATCGGACAGGGGTCAACCAAGGTGTTTTAGAAAGGTCTTTACAAGCTCTATTTAATGAGCCATAGCGACTTTCAAGTGATTTTTTGACACTTTTTCGCATATCGGCATCCTTGGTTCCCATACTGGCCATAGGCCATAGGGCACCGAACGGCCAACTTTTGGTCCGGGGGTGAAATTTTTTTTTCACGAGATTTTGATGAAAATGGCTTCGGAACGCGTTTCTAATAATGAAAAGTGAAACCAAACAGTATTTGCGAAGAAAAAATTGTCCTATGAAAAAATCACTTTTTCTTAGGGTACGGGTCAAAAATTTTCTAAGTCCCAAAAAATCACATATTCTCGAATATCTCGAAAACTACTTATCGGACAGGGGTCAACCAAGGTGTTTTAGAAAGGTCTTTACAAGCTCTATTTAATGAGCCATAGCGACTTTCAAGTGATTTTTTG
>NW_023405064.1:32500-39778 GCF_013141755.1 Anopheles stephensi | reverse complement strand
CTACTGTGCATTACGTACCTTTATAACGCACGGCACCCATTGGGTGACTCCAGCTTAACCATCTTTCGATAATGCCGCGTGTTGCCAGATATAATGCCAACCACCTTACCAGGCTTTATATGTACATCGTAACGTTACATACGATGCACCCCGTATTCCCGACTTTGTACATTTTCGGGTCTCCACCTCCCGACAATGTATCTCTACTGTGCATACGTACCTCATAACGCACGCACCATTGGGTGACTCCACTTAACCATCTTTCGATAATGCCCGTGTTGCAGATATTAATCCAACACCTACCAGGCTTATATGTACATCGAACGTTACATACGAATGCACCCCGTATTCCCGGACTTGTACATTTTTCGGGTATCACCTCCCGACAATGTATCTCTACTGTGCATTACGTACCTTATAACGCACGGCACCCATTGGGTGACTCCACTTAACCATCTTTCGATAATGCCCGTGTTGCAGAATAATCCAACACCTACCAGGCTTTATATGTACATCGAACGTTTACATACGATGCACCCCGTATTCCCGGACTTGTACATTTTTCGGGTTCCACCTCCGACAATGTATCTCTACTGTGCATTACGTACCTATAACGCACGGCACCCATTGGGTGACTCCACTTAACCATCTTTCGATAATGCCCGTGTTGCAGATATAATCCCAACACCTACCAGGCTTTATATGTACATCGAACGTTACATACGATGCACCCCGTATTCCCGGACTTGTACATTTTCGGTTCCACCTCCCGACAATGTATCTCTACTGTGCATTACGTACCTGATAACGCACGGCACCCATTGGGTGACTCCACTTAACCATCTTTCGATAATGCCCGTGTTGCAGATATAATCCCAACACCTACCAGGCTTTATAGTACATCGAACGTTTACATACGATGCACCCCGTATTCCCGGACTTGTACATTTTCGGGTTCCACCTCCCGACAATGTATCTCTACGTGCATTACGTACCTTATAACGCACGGCACCCATTGGGTGACTCCACTTAACCATCTTTCGATAATGCCCGTGTTGCAGATATAATCCCAACACCTACCAGGCTTTATATGTACATCGAACGTTACATACGATGCACCCGTATTCCCGGACTTGTACATTTGTCGGGTTCCACCTCCCGACAACTGTATCTCTACTGTGCATTACGTACCTTATAACGCACGGCACCCATTGGGTGACTCCACTTAACCATCTTTCGATAATGCCCGTGTTGCAGATATAATCCCAACCCTACCAGGCTTTATATGTACATCGAACGTTACATACGATGCACCCCGTATTCCCGGACTTGTACATTTTTCGGGTTCCACCTCCCGACAATGTATCTCTACTGTGCATTACGTACCTTATAACGCACGGCACCCTTGGTGATCCACTTAACCATCTTTCGATAATGCCCGTGTTGCAGATATAATCCCAACACCTACCAGGCTTTATATGTACATCGAACGTTACATACGATGCCACCCCCGTATTCCCGGACTTGTACATTTTTCGGGTTCCACCTCCCGACAATGTAATCTCTACTGTGCATTACGTACCTTATAACGCACGGCACCCATTGGGTGACTCCACTTAACCATCTTTCGATAATGCCCGTGTTGCAGATATAATCCCAACACCTACCAGGCTTTATATGTACATCGAACGTTACATACGATGCACCCCGTATTTCCCGGACTTGTACATTTCTTGTACATACTACCGGGCCAGGACGTGCCTTGCGTCCACCATAACACCACCAGGCGTAGTCGCCTGAGAGGATCGATGCGAAGCATCTCTACAACTTGAAACTCCTAGCCTGAAGTCCCGTCGTTTGCGGGCGCTGTCGTGGCATCGAAACTAGTCAAGTCCACGGTCGGCGAGTCGGCGGCCACCGGCGTTCCCTATGGTCAAGCGTACTAACACGTGCAGTGCGACCCCGCGCGATGCGGCCCAGTCTATGAAGCGGGGAATGAGGCGCCAGGCTGCAGAGCAGTTCCAGCGGATCTCGGAGGGTTGTTAGGCCCGCTAGCTTCCGATTGCCCATTAGGTTTGAAGCGCTATCAGCTCGGATGGGTTACGACCTTAGAGGCGTTCAGCATAATCCAGCGGACGTAGCGTCATACCAAAGTCCGGTCGAACTAGTATTGAGCCAGTGGTCCGTACCTGTGGTTCCTCTCGTACTGCACAGCGAGTCCGTCTACGATAGCACGTATTAGCACACACCAGTAGGGTAAAAACTAACCTGTCTCACGACGGTCTAAACCCAGCTCACGTTCCCTTGAAAGGGTGAACAATCCTACGCTTGGGGAATTTTGCTTCACAATGATAGGAAGAGCCGACATCGAAGGATCAAAAGTCACGTCGCTATGAACGCTTGGCGACCACAAGCCAGTTACCCTGTAGTGGCGATCGAGCAGCCGAACAGTGCAGACGCATCACGCTGTGCTCCGCGAGGATAAAGTGAAGTGGTGAAAACTCGGGAAATTCGGTAGTTAGGACAGTGGATTTTGTGTCCGGCCCCCGATTGCCATCCTGAACCCCCCCTCCGAATTTTTTCCGGAAAATTCGGAAAACTGGGGGAGTTTTTCGGGGAACGGTTTTCCGGGAATAACTCGCGTATTAGTGGACCGATTTGTTTAAGTGACGTATCAAAAGAAGCGCGCTATTGAGACGCACCAAACAGTGAAGACAGAACTAACGATTTCATGGAGTACGCCATTTTGTGGACGTTTAAAGTGCAAAACTTTGAGTGATTATAACTCTCAAACTATAAGTGCTGGCAGAGAGCTGCCATATAGTGGTTTGTGCGTTTTCCGGAGGCGAACAAGCTGTGAAAATTCCAGGCGGATCCGTGGAAAACTCGCGGAGTTATAGGCGGGGAAATTTCCACCCAAAAAAGCACGCGGTTTCGGTGTCGCGAAATGGCGGCGTGTGTGTGAAATTTTGGCGTCGGTTAAAAGTGAGGTTGGAATTTCAAAATCTTCCGGACGGAACACCCGGCACCCGGTGTTCGAACGGGTTGTCCGCCCTGGTTTCCTGGAGTTCCCGGCGGGCCTTTTCTGCCCCCCCTTGGTGTACCAGGTGGTC
Source organism: Anopheles stephensi (assembly GCF_013141755.1). Taxonomy (NCBI): domain Eukaryota; kingdom Metazoa; phylum Arthropoda; class Insecta; order Diptera; family Culicidae; genus Anopheles; species Anopheles stephensi. The sequence goes on along the minus strand of NW_023405064.1, from coordinate 36,665 downwards.
AGTCCACCGATCCAGGCGTGCGACCCCTCCATCGACGCGTCTCGAAGAGGGGAGTTCGGAAGTGGCCACCCCGCCCCCCCACCACCCACCACCAGCCCCCCAGAGCGGATAAACCCCCCCCGGAGACGGTTTTTCCGAGTTTTCCCGGGGAAGGAGGGGAGATAGACGATCGGGGTCTTCGGACGGATTGTTCGGGCGGGTGCCCCCCACCCACCCCCGCAAAAACCCAACCAGTTTTCCACCACCAGGGGGCGTTCCAGCCGGAAAAGTGTGCAGCAGAAGAGTTTTCCGGGCGTAGCGGGAAAACCAGGCGTCTCCCGATAGGGGTTTGTTCGGGGAGGGGTGTCCGTTTACCTCGAAGAATACCCCCCCGCAAGGGTTTTCCCCCACCCCCCCTGGAAAATAGCGTTTTTCCGGGCCCCCCCCGTCGCCGAATCATACGCCGCACCCCACCGAGTGGGGTATCGATCGACGCGGCTTGCAGAGAGGAAGCATCTGAACATCATCCCGCCCCCCTACCTCCACCCACCACCCCCCCAGAGCGGAAAAACCGCGTCTAAAACGGTTTTTTCTGTTTTTCTGGCAGAAGGAGGGGGAAACGAGCGTCGGGTTCTTCGGCAAGGTTGTGGACAACACCATCACACGCCAAATCGCCGTTGGGTCCGAGACGATTGGACGTCATTTGGGGGAGTTACGCCCGGAAAAGCGTTTTTTGGGTTTTCCCAATTTTCCGACCGCACCCCCCAACGCGACCCCTCTTTCGACGCAGCCTGAGACGAGGATTGCGGGGAACACCATCCCGCCCCCCTACCTCCACCCACCACCCCCCCAGAGCGGAAAAACCGCGTCTTAAACGGTTTTTTCTGTTTTTCTGGCAGAAGGAGGGGGACACGAGCGTCGAGTTCTTCGGCAAGGTTGTGCACAACATCATTACACACCAAATCGCCGTTGGGTCCGAGACGATTGGACGTCATTTGGGGGAGTTACGCCCGGAAAAGCGTTTTCTGGGTTTTCCCAATTTTCCGACCGCACCCCCCAACGCGACCCCTCTATCGACGCAGCCTGAGACGAGGATTGCGGGGAACACCATCCCGCCCCCCTACTTCCACCTACCACCCCCCCAGAGCGGAAAAACCACGTCTGAAACGGTTTTTCCTGTTTTTCTGGAAGAAGGAGGGGGAAACGAGCGTCGAGTTCTTCTGGAAGATTGTGCACAACATCATCACACACCAAATCGCCGTTGGGTTCGAGACAATTGGAAGCCATTTGGGGGAGTTACGCTCGGAAAAGCGTGTTTTGGGTTCTCCATTATTGCGGCAGAAACCCTCACCACCAGAGGGCGTCGGAGTGAGGTATGAGCAGATTACTGCGTCCTCGGACGGTGTCCGTGGACACTACCATGATGGAGGGCGCGAAAAAACTCACCGCTGAGCCGAAAGTGTTGCTTACTCGCAGCAGCACAGCATCGAGCAGTACGACGAAGGCGACGAAGGCGACTTCCAGCAACAAGCCAGCTCCTGAGGCTCCTGAGGCGGCGCCTGTTATGGCGTCGTTGGCATCGCTGGAGAACACGCTCGCGATAATGTCCGATGAGCTTATAAGCACTCGGTTGTTGCTGCAGGCAAATCTGGATGAGCGCAAGGGGCTTCTTGACATGATCAAGGACCTTCAACGGGCGAAGGAGGAAGCTGACAGCCGGCACTGGAAGGAAGTGCAAGCACTGCGGGAGGAAATTCGCGAGATGGCTGAGCTTATCCGGAAGCTTGCAGCCAAACAAGATGCCTCTCCAGACGCGCCACTACAACCAGTTGCACAGCGCAGCCAGGCGGCCACCGGGTCGCAGCAGCAGCAGCAGGCGAAGCAGCAACAGCAGCAGGCGAAACAGCAACAGCAGCAGCAGCAGAAGCAGCGGCAGCAGCAGCAGCAGCAGCAGCAGCAGCAGAAGCAGCAGCAGAAGCAGCAGCAGCAGCAGCAGCAGCAGCAGCAGCAGCAGCAGCAGCAGCAACAACAGCAGCAGCAGAAACGGCAGACGGGTGAGCGAAGCCAGCAGCCATCCAGCGACTTCCCCACCCTTACTGCTGCAGAGGATGCGATCGGCGATAACGGTGGCTCGTGGGCGCAAGTTGTCCGGCGCCCGGCTCGTAAGCAGCCACCACAGCAGCAGAAAACAGCAGCAGCACAGCCGGCGTCCAAAAACCAGCAGCAGGCGCAGGCTCCAACAAACGTGACTAATCGGCAGCCAAAACATCGTCCCGACGCCATCGAAGTCACGCCAGGCGAGGGTCAAGCCTACTTGGAGGCCTACCGGATGATTCGCTCGGCGACAGAACTGGCCCATCTGTCTGAGGTGCTCGGAATTGGACGGCGAACATCACGCTCGCGATTGGTTATGAGCTTGCCGGAATCCGCAAACTCGTTGGAGGTGTTTAACGCAGTGAAGGCATTCTGCGATAAAACAACTCCATCACTCGGTTGCAGACTTATCACCAACAAAGTCGAGGTTCGAGTAGATCATATCGACCCTTTAGCGGCGGTGAAGGAGGTGGCGGAAGCGCTGACAGCCCTTTCGGGGGAACCCATCAGCGAGAAGGAGGTTCGCCTGATCACGATGAACGACTCGACGAAGATGGCCTGGGTTCGAGTCTCCGAGAAGGCGGCGGAGAAGCTGGCAGGACAGCACATCAAGGTGATGTACACCTCGAGTCCTGTCAGCCGCGTGCAGCAACGACAGGATTGGCTGCAACGATGCTTCCGTTGCCTGGAACTCGGCCACGTGCAGGCGAAGTGCAAGAGCGCGATCGATCGATCGGACGCCTGCATCCGATGCGGGAAGACGAGCCATCTGGCGATGGATTGCCAGGAGGAGCCGTGTTGCGCGATTTGCAAGGGCCCGCACTCGATAGGTCACCCGACCTGCCGACGTTAAAAGTCCTGCAGATCAATCTCGGGCGGAGCCGTGCAGCTCAAGATCTTATGCTGCAGACGGCGAAGGAGGTTGGCGCGCATGTTGTCATCGCCAGCGAACTGTACAGGCCTCCGCGTGACAACATCAAATGGGCGATCGACGAGCAGCAGAACGTGGCTATTGTTGCAACCGGCGAATACCCCATTCAACATCTTGGAGGAAGCGCAGCCTCGGGATTGGTGGTTGCAACAATCGGGGGCGTTGCCTTTGCCAGCTGTTACGCACCGCCCAGCATCAGCAATGCGGAGTTCGACGACTATTTGGAAGCAGTAGAAATGGCGCTCGCCGGGTATCCTGCAACGGTGCTAGCAGGCGACTTTAATGCGTGGAACGAGGAATGGGGCAGCGCTCGCACAACATCGCGAGGCGAGAATCTGATGGGAACGGTCAACCATCTCGGGCTGCTGACGCTGAACCTTGGAAGCGAGCCAACGTTCACCGGCAACGGAGTCGCACGTGAAAGCGTGATCGACGTGAGCTTTGCCTCGCCAAGCGTCGCAGTTCCGGGTGAATGGAGTATCGTCAACAAATACTCTGGCAGTGACCACAGGTACATCGCATTCAGCGTAGCCATTCCAAGTAGGCGAACAAGCCAGAGTGGACGACATCAGCAGCATCAACACCAGCTACAGCGACGAGGAGGGCTGCACAACACCAGCGGCCTAGCAAGGCACGCCGGAGTGAGGTGGAAGACGGCACAGTTCGATCGCGAGTGCTTTGAGATAGCGCTCTCAAACAGCCGCTTCAGCCTCGCATCAACTCCGGACGAACTGCTCGTCGGCTTAACTGCTGCTTGTGACGGGGTCATGCAGCGAGTCACCGGGCCAACCTTTCGTGTCTCGCCGAAGATGTACTGGTGGACGCCTGAGATCGAGCGGTTGCGGGAGTGCTGCGCAGTCGCTGAGGGACAACGCCATCGGGCTACCACTCCTGAAGATCGAGCCGTCGCATCTTCCGATCTTCTTCGGCAACGCGGGCTGCTTGCGCAGGAAATCCTCCACAGCAAGGAACGATGCATGCAGGAGCTGATCGATAGCGTGGAGGATGATGTGTTCGGGATGGGGTACAAGGTGGTGATGGCCAAACTGCGCAGTCGCACACCACCTGAGACTGATCGCGCAGTTCTACAGCCGATTGTAGACACCCTATTCCCGACACATCCGCCGTTCGAGTGGCCAGCGATTGAGATGGACGACGAAG
>NW_023405064.1:10000-22500 GCF_013141755.1 Anopheles stephensi | reverse complement strand
ACCTGCGACTTACTGCGGCTCCCTGAAGGTCCCCGTAGGACGACCATCACCAGTTAAGGTGTAGTTGACTTGTCAGGGCACGGTAGTCCCCACAAGTCCCCGATTATTCGTGGATATCGTCCTACGATTGTTTCTGACTCCTTTTGCTCCCCGCAGGTCCCCGTAGGACGACCATCACCAGTTAAGGTGTAGTTGACTTGTCAGGGCACGGTAGTCCCCACAAGTCCCCGATTATTCGTGGATATCGTCCTACGAGTTTTTGTGACCCTTGGGTTCCCGGCAGGTCCCCGTAGGACAACCATCACCAGTTAAGGTGTAGTTGACTTGTCAGGGCACGGTGGTCCCCACAAGTCCCCGATTATTCGGAGATATTGTCCTACGAGTTTTAGTGACCCTTTTGTTCCCCGCAGGTCCCCGTAGGACGACCATCACCAGTTAAGGTGTAGTTGACTTGTCAGGGCACGGTAGTCCCCACAAGTCCCCGATTATTCGTGGATATCGTCCTACGAGTTTTTGTGACCCTTGGGTTCCCGAACTTTGCTACGATGGTTCTGCCTCCAGAGGAGACTTATGAACACTTCGTATCATTTCTTACACCGAACCATGGGATCGCGAGATTGCTCCCGGATCCCTAATCACCTTACATTTTCGTTTCGTTTCCGTACACTACGATGAGCTAATTCAATTTGTTTGTTCGTCTGGCGAACGTTTTATTGCGGAATTACCGCGGTACTTCCAGCCGGGTATGGCTGCCGTACGACCTACAGGATAGATCATCGAACCACTTTTCGTGCATATTGTCCGTCGAGGGTATCACCTCGATACCCCCAACAGACCTTTGGACACTTCCTCACTACTCCTTGGAGCAGCAATCAGGGAACCATATAGTAGGAACAGCCGAATATGGAACTCTTTTCGTACTTTGGACACCTCCTATAACTTGTATGGCGACTTCGGGGACCTTCATTTCGTTCTCAGTTGGTACCCCTATTTCGGTCTTTGGACACCTCGTCTTACCCGTATAACTCACTTTAGGTCCACTTATTTGCCTGATATCTCATCGTGAACCCGTTTTTCGTACACCGTACACACCTAGGAACACCACATATGCGTTTCCCTTTCGATCGTGAAGTTTTCAAATTTTTCGATTTTTGGTCCTAGAAATTCATGAACGGTGGGAGACCAAAATTTTTCATAAAAAAAAAATTTTCACCGTTTGACCATAAAAACCTTCTTTTCGTACATACCCCATCATTTCTTCACGTTTTAGGCCATTTCTGAAATTTTCGCTTCGATAGTGTGTCCCCTATAATACAAAATGAACATTTTGCATCTCCCACAAGTGGCCATTTTTTTCCGCCACTGAAGAACACGACCTCGGGAACTCGGACCTAGGACGTGGCCATGTAAGTCATAGGCCACCCCAACTTTTGCAAAATACTGTTTCTTTTCACTTTTCATGATCTAAGGCGCGTTCCGACGGCGTTTTGAACAAATTTATGAGAAAAAAAATTTTGACCCTCGGACCAAAATTTTTTCGTTCGGGGCCCCATGGCCTATGGCCAGTATGGGAACTCGGGATGCCGATATGACAAAATTTGTCAAAAAATCACTAAAAAGTCGCTATGGCCCATTATTTAGAGCTTGTTGAGACCTTTCTAAAACACCTTGGTTGACCCCTGTCCGATAAGTAGTTTTCGAGATATTCGAGAAAATGTGATTTTTTGGGACTTAGAAAATTTTTGACCCGTACCCTAAGAAAAAGTGATTTTTTCATAGGACAATTTTTTCTTCGCAAATACTGTTTGGTTTCACTTTTCATTATTAGAAACGCGTTCCGAAGCCATTTTCATCAAAATCTCGTGAAAAAAAAATTTCACCCCCGGACCAAAAGTTGGCCGTTCGGTGCCCTATGGCCTATGGCCAGTATGGGAACTCGGGATGCCGATATGACAAAATTTGTCAAAAAATCACTAAAAAGTCGCTATGGCTCATTAATTAGAGCTTGCAAAGACCTTTCTAAAACACCTTGGTTGACCCCTGTCCGATAAGTAGTTTTCGAGATATTCGAGAAAATGTGATTTTTTGGGACTTAGAAAATTTTTGACCCGTACCCTAAGAAAAAGTGATTTTTTCATAGGACAATTTTTTCTTCGCAAATACTGTTTGGTTTCACTTTTCATTATTAGAAACGCGTTCCGAAGCCATTTTCATCAAAATCTCGTGAAAAAAAAATTTTACCCCCGGACCAGAAGTTGGCCGTTCGGTGCCCTATGACCTATGGCCAGTATGGGAACCAAGGATGCCGATATGCGAAAAAGTGTCAAAAAATCACTTGAAAGTCGCTATGGCTCATTAAATAGAGCTTGTAAAGACCTTTCTAAAACACCTTGGTTGACCCCTGTCCGATAAGTAGTTTTCGAGATATTCGAGAATAAGTGATTTTTTGGGACTTAGAAAATTTTTGACCCGTACCCTAAGAAAAAGTGATTTTTTCATAGGACAATTTTTTCTTCGCAAATACTGTTTGGTTTCACTTTTCATTATTAGAAACGCGTTCCGAAGCCATTTTCATCAAAATCTCGTGAAAAAAAAATTTCACCCCCGGACCAAAAGTTGGCCGTTCGGTGCCCTATGGCCTATGGCCAGTATGGGAACCAAGGATGCCGATATGCGAAAAAGTGTCAAAAAATCACTTGAAAGTCGCTATGGCTCATTAAATAGAGCTTGTAAAGACCTTTCTAAAACACCTTGGTTGACTCCTGTCCGATACGTAGTTTTCGAGATATTCGAGAATATGTGATTTTTTGGGACTTAGAAAATTTTCGACCATGACATATATGAAAAGTGAATTTTTCATAGGACCAAAAAGTTTGTCCAAATAGGGTTTTGGTTCACTTTTTATGGTCAGATAAGTGATCCGATGCTATTTTCATGATCATTAGAGGGATTTCACGCTGTGACCAAAAATTTTCATACTTCATACTTGTCCCCGTGCCGTATATGGGAGGACCGGGGGAACATGTCTTCGTAAGTCGTGATGTTCAGTGACGGATTTCTGGGACTTAGAAAAAAAATGTGCTCTCAGGCACATTATATGTTCCATACACACATGATTTTCATTCTTCATACTTGTCCCCGTGCCGTATATGGGAGGACCGGGGGAAGATGTGTTTGTAAGTCGTGATGTTCAGTGACGGATTTCTGGGACTTAGAAAAAAAATGTGCTCTCAGGCACATTATATGTTCCATACACACATGATTTTCATTCTTCATACTTGTCCCCGTGCCGTATATGGGAGGACCGGGGGAAGATGTGTTTGTAAGTCGTGATGTTCAGTGACGGATTTCTGGGACTTAGAAAAAAAATGTGCTCTCAGGCACATTATATGTTCCATACACACATGATTTTCATTCTTCATACTTGTCCCCGTGCCGTATATGGGAGGACCGGGGGAACATGTCTTCGTAAGTCGTGATGTTCAGTGACGGATTTCTGGGACTTAGAAAAAAAATGTGCTCTCAGGCACATTATATGTTTCATACACACATGATTTTCATTCTTCATACTTGTCCCCGTGCCGTACATGGGAGGACCGGGGGAACATGTCTTCGTAAGTCGTGATGTTCAGTGACGGATTTCTGGGACTTAGAAAAAAAATGTGCTCTCAGGCACATTATATGTTTCATACACACATGATTTTCATTGTTCATACTTGTCCCGGTGCCGTATATGGGAGGACCGGGGGAACATGTCTTCGTAAGTCGTGATGTTCAGTGACGGATTTCTGGGACTTAGAAAAAAAATGTGCTCTCAGGCACATTATATGTTTCATACACACATGATTTTCATTCTTCATACTTGTCCCCGTGCCGTACATGGGAGGACCGGGGGAACATGTCTTCGTAAGTCGTGATGTTCAGTGACGGATTTCTGGGACTTAGAAAAAAAATGTGCTCTCAGGCACATTATATGTTCCATACACACATGATTTTCATTCTTCATACTTGTCCCCGTGCCGTATATGGGAGGACCGGGGGAACATGTCTTCGTAAGTCGTGATGTTCAGTGACGGATTTCTGGGACTTAGAAAAAAAATGTGCTCTCAGGCACATTATATGTTCCATACACACATGATTTTCATTCTTCATACTTGTCCCCGTGCCGTATATGGGAGGACCGGGGGAACATGTCTTCGTAAGTCGTGATGTTCAGTGACGGATTTCTGGGACTTAGAAAAAAAATGTGCTCTCAGGCACATTATATGTTCCATACACACATGATTTTCATTCTTCATACTTGTCCCCGTGCCGTATATGGGAGGACCGGGGGAAGATGTGTTTGTAAGTCGTGATGTTCAGTGACGGATTTCTGGGACTTAGAAAAATAAATGTACCCTTAGGCACATTATTTGTATCAATAATTGTATCCCCAGCCTTTCATGGGGAACTTTTCCGTATTCCCGGACTTGTACATTTTTCGGGTTCCACCTCCCGACAATGTATCTCTACTGTGCATTACGTACCTTATAACGCACGGCACCCTTTGGGTGACTCCACTTAACCATCTTTCGATAATGCCCGTGTTGCAGATATAATCCCAACACCTACCAGGCTTTATATGTACATCGAACGTTACATACGATGCACCCCGTATTCCCGGACTTGTACATTTTTCGGGTTCCACCTCCCGATAATGTATCTCTACTGTGCATTACGTACCTTATAACGCACGGCACCCATTGGGTGACTCCACTTAACCATCTTTCGATAATGCCCGTGTTGCAGATATAATCCCAACACCTACCAGGCTTTATATGTACATCGAACGTTACATACGATGCACCCCGTATTCCCGGACTTGTACATTTTGCGGGTTCCACCTCCCGACAATGTATCTCTACTGTGCATTACGTACCTTATAACGCACGGCACCCTTTGGGTGACTCCACTTAACCATCTTTCGATAATGCCCGTGTTGCAGATATAATCCCAACACCTACCAGGCTTTATATGTACATCGAACGTTACATACGATGCACCCCGTATTCCCGGACTTGTACATTTTCTTGTACATACTACCGGGCCAGGACGTGCCTTGCGTCCACCATAACACCACCAGGCGTAGGTCGCCTGAGAGGATCGATGCGAACGCATCTCTACAACTTGAAACTCCTAGCCTGAAGTCCCGTCGTTTGCGGGCGGTCGGTGGGCATCGAAACTAGTCAAGTCCACGGTCGGCGAGGTCGGCGGCCACCGGCGTTCCCTATGGTCAGGTACTAACACGTGCAGTGCGACCCCGCGCGATGCGGCCCAGTCTATGAAGCGGGGATGAGGCGCCAGGCTGCAGAGGCAGTTCCAGCGGATCTCGGAGGGTTGTTAGGCCCGCTAGCTTCCGATTGCCCATTAGGTTTTGAAGCGCTATCAGCTCGGATTGGTTACGACCTTAGAGGCGTTCAGGCATAATCCAGCGGACGTAGCGTCATACCAAAGTCCGGTCGAACTAGTATTGAGCCAGTGGTCCGTACCTGTGGTTCCTCTCGTACTGCACAGGAGTTCCGTTACGATAGCACGTATTAGCACACACCAGTAGGGTAAAACTAACCTGTCTCACGACGGTCTAAACCCAGCTCACGTTCCCTTGAAAGGGTGAACAATCCTACGCTTGGGGAATTTTGCTTCACAATGATAGGAAGAGCCGACATCGAAGGATCAAAAAGTCACGTCGCTATGAACGCTTGGCGACCACAAGCCAGTTATCCCTGTAGTGGCGATCGAGCAGCCGAACAGTGCAGACGCATCCACGCTGTGCTCCGCGAGGAAAAAGTGAAGTGGTGAAAACTCGGGAAATTCGGTAGTTAGGACAGTGGATTTTTGTGTCCGGCCCTCGATTGCCATCCTGAACCCCCCCTCCGAATTTTTCCGGAAAATTCGGAAAACTGGGGGAGTTTTTCGGGGAACGGTTTTCCGGGAATAACTCGCGTATTAGTGGACCGATTTGTTTAAGTGACGTATCAAAAGAAGCGCGCTATTGAGACGCACCAAACAGTGAAGACAGAACTAACGATTTCATGGAGTACGCCATTTTGTGGACGTTTAAAGTGCAAAACTTTGAGTGATTATAACTCTCAAACTATAAGTGCTGGCAGAAAGCTGCCATATAGTGGTTTGTGCGTTTTCCGGAGGCGAACAAGCTGTGAAAATTCCAGGCGGATCCGTGGAAAACTCGCGGAGTTATAGGCGGGGGAAATTTCCACCCAAAAAAGCACGCGGTTTTCGGTGTCGCGAAAATGGCGGCGTGTGTGTGAAATTTTGGCGTCGGTTAAAAGTGAGGTTGGAATTTCAAAATCTTCCGGACGGAACACCCGGCACCCGGTGTTCGAACGGGTTGTCCGCCCTGGTTTCCTGGAGTTCCCGGCGGGCCTTTTCTGCCCCCCCTTGGTGTACCAGGTGGTCAGTCCACCGATCCAGGCGTGCGACCCCTCCATCGACGCGTCTCGAAGAGGGGAGTTCGGAAGTGGCCACCCCGCCCCCCCACCACCCACCACCAGCCCCCCAGAGCGGATAAACCCCCCCCGGAGACGGTTTTTCCGAGTTTTCCCGGGGAAGGAGGGGAGATAGACGATCGGGGTCTTCGGACGGATTGTTCGGGCGGGTGCCCCCCACCCACCCCCGCAAAAACCCAACCAGTTTTCCACCACCAGGGGGCGTTCCAGCCGGAAAAGTGTGCAGCAGAAGAGTTTTCCGGGCGTAGCGGGAAAACCAGGCGTCTCCCGATAGGGGTTTGTTCGGGGAGGGGTGTCCGTTTACCTCGAAGAATACCCCCCCGCAAGGGTTTTCCCCCACCCCCCCTGGAAAATAGCGTTTTTCCGGGCCCCCCCCGTCGCCGAATCATACGCCGCACCCCACCGAGTGGGGTATCGATCGACGAAGCTTGCAGAGAGGAAGCATCTGAACATCATCCCGCCCCCCTACCTCCACCCACCACCCCCCCAGAGCGGAAAAACCGCGTCTAAAACGGTTTTTTCTGTTTTTCTGGCAGAAGGAGGGGGAAACGAGCGTCGGGTTCTTCGGCAAGGTTGTGGACAACACCATCACACGCCAAATCGCCGTTGGGTCCGAGACGATTGGACGTCATTTGGGGGAGTTACGCCCGGAAAAGCGTTTTTTGGGTTTTCCCAATTTTCCGACCGCACCCCCCAACGCGACCCCTCTTTCGACGCAGCCTGAGACGAGGATTGCGGGGAACACCATCCCGCCCCCCTACCTCCACCCACCACCCCCCCAGAGCGGAAAAACCGCGTCTTAAACGGTTTTTTCTGTTTTTCTGGCAGAAGGAGGGGGACACGAGCGTCGAGTTCTTCGGCAAGGTTGTGCACAACATCATTACACACCAAATCGCCGTTGGGTCCGAGACGATTGGACGTCATTTGGGGGAGTTACGCCCGGAAAAGCGTTTTCTGGGTTTTCCCAATTTTCCGACCGCACCCCCCAACGCGACCCCTCTATCGACGCAGCCTGAGACGAGGATTGCGGGGAACACCATCCCGCCCCCCTACTTCCACCTACCACCCCCCCAGAGCGGAAAAACCACGTCTGAAACGGTTTTTCCTGTTTTTCTGGAAGAAGGAGGGGGAAACGAGCGTCGAGTTCTTCTGGAAGATTGTGCACAACATCATCACACACCAAATCGCCGTTGGGTTCGAGACAATTGGAAGCCATTTGGGGGAGTTACGCTCGGAAAAGCGTGTTTTGGGTTCTCCATTATTGCGGCAGAAACCCTCACCACCAGAGGGCGTCGGAGTGAGGTATGAGCAGATTACTGCGTCCTCGGACGGTGTCCGTGGACACTACCATGATGGAGGGCGCGAAAAAACTCACCGCTGAGCCGAAAGTGTTGCTTACTCGCAGCAGCACAGCATCGAGCAGTACGACGAAGGCGACGAAGGCGACTTCCAGCAACAAGCCAGCTCCTGAGGCTCCTGAGGCGGCGCCTGTTATGGCGTCGTTGGCATCGCTGGAGAACACGCTCGCGATAATGTCCGATGAGCTTATAAGCACTCGGTTGTTGCTGCAGGCAAATCTGGATGAGCGCAAGGGGCTTCTTGACATGATCAAGGACCTTCAACGGGCGAAGGAGGAAGCTGACAGCCGGCACTGGAAGGAAGTGCAAGCACTGCGGGAGGAAATTCGCGAGATGGCTGAGCTTATCCGGAAGCTTGCAGCCAAACAAGATGCCTCTCCAGACGCGCCACTACAACCAGTTGCACAGCGCAGCCAGGCGGCCACCGGGTCGCAGCAGCAGCAGCAGGCGAAGCAGCAACAGCAGCAGGCGAAACAGCAACAGCAGCAGCAGCAGAAGCAGCGGCAGCAGCAGCAGCAGCAGCAGCAGCAGCAGAAGCAGCAGCAGAAGCAGCAGCAGCAGCAGCAGCAGCAGCAGCAGCAGCAGCAGCAGCAGCAACAACAGCAGCAGCAGAAACGGCAGACGGGTGAGCGAAGCCAGCAGCCATCCAGCGACTTCCCCACCCTTACTGCTGCAGAGGATGCGATCGGCGATAACGGTGGCTCGTGGGCGCAAGTTGTCCGGCGCCCGGCTCGTAAGCAGCCACCACAGCAGCAGAAAACAGCAGCAGCACAGCCGGCGTCCAAAAACCAGCAGCAGGCGCAGGCTCCAACAAACGTGACTAATCGGCAGCCAAAACATCGTCCCGACGCCATCGAAGTCACGCCAGGCGAGGGTCAAGCCTACTTGGAGGCCTACCGGATGATTCGCTCGGCGACAGAACTGGCCCATCTGTCTGAGGTGCTCGGAATTGGACGGCGAACATCACGCTCGCGATTGGTTATGAGCTTGCCGGAATCCGCAAACTCGTTGGAGGTGTTTAACGCAGTGAAGGCATTCTGCGATAAAACAACTCCATCACTCGGTTGCAGACTTATCACCAACAAAGTCGAGGTTCGAGTAGATCATATCGACCCTTTAGCGGCGGTGAAGGAGGTGGCGGAAGCGCTGACAGCCCTTTCGGGGGAACCCATCAGCGAGAAGGAGGTTCGCCTGATCACGATGAACGACTCGACGAAGATGGCCTGGGTTCGAGTCTCCGAGAAGGCGGCGGAGAAGCTGGCAGGACAGCACATCAAGGTGATGTACACCTCGAGTCCTGTCAGCCGCGTGCAGCAACGACAGGATTGGCTGCAACGATGCTTCCGTTGCCTGGAACTCGGCCACGTGCAGGCGAAGTGCAAGAGCGCGATCGATCGATCGGACGCCTGCATCCGATGCGGGAAGACGAGCCATCTGGCGATGGATTGCCAGGAGGAGCCGTGTTGCGCGATTTGCAAGGGCCCGCACTCGATAGGTCACCCGACCTGCCGACGTTAAAAGTCCTGCAGATCAATCTCGGGCGGAGCCGTGCAGCTCAAGATCTTATGCTGCAGACGGCGAAGGAGGTTGGCGCGCATGTTGTCATCGCCAGCGAACTGTACAGGCCTCCGCGTGACAACATCAAATGGGCGATCGACGAGCAGCAGAACGTGGCTATTGTTGCAACCGGCGAATACCCCATTCAACATCTTGGAGGAAGCGCAGCCTCGGGATTGGTGGTTGCAACAATCGGGGGCGTTGCCTTTGCCAGCTGTTACGCACCGCCCAGCATCAGCAATGCGGAGTTCGACGACTATTTGGAAGCAGTAGAAATGGCGCTCGCCGGGTATCCTGCAACGGTGCTAGCAGGCGACTTTAATGCGTGGAACGAGGAATGGGGCAGCGCTCGCACAACATCGCGAGGCGAGAATCTGATGGGAACGGTCAACCATCTCGGGCTGCTGACGCTGAACCTTGGAAGCGAGCCAACGTTCACCGGCAACGGAGTCGCACGTGAAAGCGTGATCGACGTGAGCTTTGCCTCGCCAAGCGTCGCAGTTCCGGGTGAATGGAGTATCGTCAACAAATACTCTGGCAGTGACCACAGGTACATCGCATTCAGCGTAGCCATTCCAAGTAGGCGAACAAGCCAGAGTGGACGACATCAGCAGCATCAACACCAGCTACAGCGACGAGGAGGGCTGCACAACACCAGCGGCCTAGCAAGGCACGCCGGAGTGAGGTGGAAGACGGCACAGTTCGATCGCGAGTGCTTTGAGATAGCGCTCTCAAACAGCCGCTTCAGCCTCGCATCAACTCCGGACGAACTGCTCGTCGGCTTAACTGCTGCTTGTGACGGGGTCATGCAGCGAGTCACCGGGCCAACCTTTCGTGTCTCGCCGAAGATGTACTGGTGGACGCCTGAGATCGAGCGGTTGCGGGAGTGCTGCGCAGTCGCTGAGGGACAACGCCATCGGGCTACCACTCCTGAAGATCGAGCCGTCGCATCTTCCGATCTTCTTCGGCAACGCGGGCTGCTTGCGCAGGAAATCCTCCACAGCAAGGAACGATGCATGCAGGAGCTGATCGATAGCGTGGAGGATGATGTGTTCGGGATGGGGTACAAGGTGGTGATGGCCAAACTGCGCAGTCGCACACCACCTGAGACTGATCGCGCAGTTCTACAGCCGATTGTAGACACCCTATTCCCGACACATCCGCCGTTCGAGTGGCCAGCGATTGAGATGGACGACGAAGCGGATGTATCACCGATCACCAGCGAGGAGGTGATTATGGCCGCAACGAGGATGGCGTCGTCAAAAGCTCCGGGACTTGACGGCATCCCAAATGCAGCGCTAAAGGAAGCAGTGCGCCAGCACCCGGAGGTGTTCGCGCGAGTCTACGGCGATCTTCTGCAGCGCGGCGAGTTCCCGAGGCCATGGAAGAAGGCGCGGTTGGTGCTGATTGCCAAGCCAGGCAAGCCAGCTGGGGACCCGTCTTCGTATCGCCCGCTGCTCATGCTGGGAGCGGTTTCCAAGGTGTTCGAGAGGCTAATCCTCAACCGTCTCAACGACCACCTGGAAGAGAGCAATGCCATCTTGCTCTCACCATCCCAGTATGGCTTTCGTCGTGGGAGATCAACGGTGCAGGCGATCCAGCGCGTCGTCGAACTAGGCCAGCAAGCCCGGTCCTTCCATCGCACCAACTCGCGGGATCCCAGATGTCTGATGGTGGCAGCATTGGATGTCAGGAACGCGTTCAACGCAGCGAGTTGGCAGGCGATTGCACTAGCTCTGCAGGAGAAGCGTGTCCCTGCAACGCTTCAAAGAGTTCTGAGGAGTTATTTCTCAGAACGAGAGCTAGTGTACGAGACCAGCGAGGGACCGGTGCGGCGATCAACATCGGCGGGCGTTCCACAGGGATCGATTCTCGGTCCCACCCTGTGGAACGTGATGTATGACGGCGTGCTGCGACTGGAGTTGCCCCAGGGGACGGAGCTGGTGGGCTTCGCCGACGATTTAGTCGTCTTGGCGAAAGGCACCACACCACAGGCGGCGGCGGAAGCGGCGGAGACGGCGATAGCGGCGATAAGCGCCTGGATGACGGCGCACCATCTCGAGCTCGCCCCAGCGAAAACTGAGCTCGTGCTGGTTTCCACAATGCGGCGCTATAACACCAACTGTCCAGTTGCGATTGAAGGCCAGGAGAGATGGCCTACCAGGACCATCAAATACCTCGGCTTAATGCTCGAGGACCATCTTTCCTGGGGGCCACATGTGGACTACGTCACAGCGAAGGCAGCCAGGGTTGCGCAGGCGATCTCCAGGCTGATGTGTAATCACAGCGGCCCGAAAAGTGCGAAGCGACGATTGCTGGCCTCAGTCGTAGATTCGACGATGCGGTATGCGGCGCCAATCTGGCACACGGCAGTCGATCTACAGCAGTGCCGGCGGAGGTTGGCTCGCGTTCAGGGCCTATACGCGAGACCGGTGGCGCGCACTTTCATCTCGGTACGGAGTGAGGTGGCAGCAGTACTTGCTGGGGTTATCCCCATCTGGCTACAGGTGAAGGAGGACGCCAGATGTTACCAGCGGCGGCAGGACACGGGTATGCCCATCACTGTCATCCGAGCTGAAGAGCGAAGAAGTACTATCGAGGCATGGCAAGCGGAGTGGGATGAGCTGGAGCCCACAAGCCGCTTTACGAGGTGGACCCACCGAGTGCTCCCGGACATAGGGTCATGGAAGAACCGACGTCACGGTGAAATGACGTTTCACCTGGCACAGTTACTATCAGGCCACGGTTTCTTCCATGATTACCTCCACACCAAGCATCTGTCGCCAACACCTGACTGTGTGAGATGCACGGGGGTACCGGAAACGGCGGAGCACGCCTTCTTCAGCTGCCCGCGATTTGCGGAAGTCCGCAGTGAGTTGCTGGAGGAGGGGTTGGTGGCGGCGGTGACTCCGGACAACATCCAGGAGTACTTGTTGAAGGACCAGCAGCACTGGAGTCGCGTGTGTGAAGCGGCTAAGCGCATCACCACAGCCCTGCAGCAAGACTGGTATGTGGAGCGAGCTACCAGTGCGAGCGCGGAGATGCGGGAAGCTGCTGCGCGACTGGACGAAGCGCACGA
>NW_023405064.1:0-2500 GCF_013141755.1 Anopheles stephensi | reverse complement strand
CGTCTTCGTCAATTGCTTGTTCGATATTTTTTGTCTACCAGGGCACCAGTCCCCGCAGACTCTCTTTCTACGTTCATCAGGTGACCACATCTTTGTTGTGACCACTCTCATTGACCTGCGGCAGTACACCGACTCCACAGCGCCAATAACCACACGAGCAAAGGTTGTTCAGGAGGATGTCAGATTATCGATGTACATCGTACACCAACATTTGACGTACCGAGGCATTACACCCCGCACGCCCCCAACAGGACCAATCAAGGCTCGCATACGACCTGCGACTTACTGCGGCTCCCTGAAGGTCCCCGTAGGACGACCATCACCAGTTAAGGTGTAGTTGACTTGTCAGGGCACGGTAGTCCCCACAAGTCCCCGATTATTCGTGGATATCGTCCTACGATTGTTTTCTGACTCCTTTTGCTCCCCGCAGGTCCCCGTAGGACGACCATCACCAGTTAAGGTGTAGTTTGACTTGTCAGGGCACGGTAGTCCCCACAAGTCCCCGATTATTCGTGGATATCGTCCTACGAGTTTTTTGTGACCCTTGGGTTCCCGGCAGGTCCCCGTAGGACCAACCATCACCAGTTAAGGTGTAGTTACTTGTCAGGGCACGGTGGTCCCCACAAGTCCCCGATTATTCGGAGATATTGTCCTACGAGTTTTTGTGACCCTTTGTTCCCCGCAGGTCCCCGTAGGACGACCATCACCAGTTAAGGTTAGTTGACTTGTCAGGGCACGGTAGTCCCCACAAGTCCCCGATTATTCGTGGATATCGTCCTACGAGTTTTTGTGACCCTTGGGTTCCCGAACTTTGCTACGATGGTTCTGCCTCCAGAGGAGACTTATGAACACTTCGTATCATTTCTTACACCGAACCATGGGATCGCGAGATTGCTCCGGATCCCTAATCACCTTACATTTTCGTTTCGTTTCCGTACACTACGAATGAGCTAATTCAATTTGTTTGTTCGTCTGGCGAACGTTTTAATTGCGGAATTACCGCGGTACTTCCAGCCGGGTATGGCTGCCGTACGACCTACAGGATAGATCATCGAACCACTTTTCGTGCATATTGTCCGTCGAGGGTATCACCTCGATACCCCCAACAGACCTTTGGACACTTCCTCACTACTCCTTGGAGCAGCAATCAGGGAACCATATAGTAGGAACAGCCGAATATGGAACTCTTTTCGTACTTTGGACACCTCCTATAACTTGTATGGCGACTTCGGGGACCTTCATTTCGTTCTCAGTTGGTACCCCTATTTCGGTCTTTGGACACCTCGTCTTACCCGTATAACTCACTTTAGGTCCACTTATTTGCCTGATATCTCATCGTGAACCCGTTTTTCGTACACCGTACACACCTAGGAACACCACATATGCGTTTCCCTTTCGATCGTGAAGTTTTCAAATTTTTCGATTTTTGGTCCTAGAAATTCATGAACGGTGGGAGACCAAAATTTTTCATAAAAAAAAAATTTTCACCGTTTGACCATAAAAACCTTCTTTTCGTACATACCCCATCATTTCTTCACGTTTTAGGCCATTTCTGAAATTTTCGCTTCGATAGTGTGTCCCCTATAATACAAATGAACATTTTGCATCTCCCACAAGTGGCCATTTTTTTCCGCCACTGAAGAACACGACCTCGGAACTCGGACCTAGGACGTGGCCATGTAAGTCATAGGCCACCCCAACTTTTGCAAAATACTGTTTCTTTTCACTTTTCATGATCTAAGGCGCGTTCGACGGCGTTTTGAAACAAATTTATGAGAAAAAAAATTTTGACCCTCGACCAAAATTTTTTCGTTCGGGGCCCCATGGCCTATGGCCAGTATGGGAACTCGGGATGCCGATATGACAAAATTTGTCAAAAAATCACTAAAAAGTCGCTATGGCCCATTATTTAGAGCTTGTTGAGACCTTTCTAAAACACCTTGGTTGACCCCTGTCCGATAAGTAGTTTTCGAGATATTCGAGAAAATGTGATTTTTGGACTTAGAAAATTTTTGACCCGTACCCTAAGAAAAAGTGATTTTTTCATAGGACAATTTTTTCTTCGCAAATACTGTTTGGTTTCACTTTTCATTATTAGAAACGCGTTCCGAAGCCATTTTCATCAAAATCTCGTGAAAAAAAAATTTCACCCCGGACCAAAAGTTGGCCGTTCGGTGCCCTATGGCCTATGGCCAGTATGGGAACCAAGGATGCCGATATGCGAAAAAAGTGTCAAAAAATCACTTTGAAAGTCGCTATGGCTCATTAAATAGAGCTTGTAAAGACCTTTCTAAAACCTTGTTGACCCCTGTCCGATACGTAGTTTTCGAGATATTCGAGAATAAGTGATTTTTTGGGACTTAGAAAATTTTTGACCCGTACCCTAAGAAAAAGTGATTTTCATAGGACAAATTTTTTCTTCGCAAATACTGTTTGGTTTCACTTTTCATTATTAGAAACGCGTTCCGAAGCCATTTTTCATCAAAATCTCGTGAAAAAA
>NW_023405063.1:0-12500 GCF_013141755.1 Anopheles stephensi | reverse complement strand
TAGGATCAACCAGAATTCGTCTTCGTCAATTGCTTGTTCGATATTTTTTGTCTACCAGGGCACCAGTCCCCGCAGACTCTCTTTCTACGTTCATCAGGTGACACAATCTTTGTTGTGACCACTCTCATTGACCTGCGGCAGTACACCGACTCCACAGCGCCAATAACCACACGAGCAAAGGTTGTTCAGGAGGATGTCAGATTATCGATGTACATCGTACACCAACATTTGACGTACCGAGGCATTACACCCCGCACGCCCCCAACAGGACCAATCAAGGCTCGCATACGACCTGCGACTTACTGCGGCTCCCTGAAGGTCCCCGTAGGACGACCATCACCAGTTAAGGTGTAGTTGACTTGTCAGGGCACGGTAGTCCCCACAAGTCCCCGATTATTCGTGGATATCGTCCTACGATTGTTTCTGACTCCTTTTGCTCCCCGCAGGTCCCCGTAGGACGACCATCACCAGTTAAGGTGTAGTTGACTTGTCAGGGCACGGTAGTCCCCACAAGTCCCCGATTATTCGTGGATATCGTCCTACGAGTTTTTGTGACCCTTGGGTTCCCGGCAGGTCCCCGTAGGACAACCATCACCAGTTAAGGTGTAGTTGACTTGTCAGGGCACGGTGGTCCCCACAAGTCCCCGATTATTCGGAGATATTGTCCTACGAGTTTTAGTGACCCTTTTGTTCCCCGCAGGTCCCCGTAGGACGACCATCACCAGTTAAGGTGTAGTTGACTTGTCAGGGCACGGTAGTCCCCACAAGTCCCCGATTATTCGTGGATATCGTCCTACGAGTTTTTGTGACCCTTGGGTTCCCGAACTTTGCTACGATGGTTCTGCCTCCAGAGGAGACTTATGAACACTTCGTATCATTTCTTACACCGAACCATGGGATCGCGAGATTGCTCCCGGATCCCTAATCACCTTACATTTTCGTTTCGTTTCCGTACACTACGATGAGCTAATTCAATTTGTTTGTTCGTCTGGCGAACGTTTTATTGCGGAATTACCGCGGTACTTCCAGCCGGGTATGGCTGCCGTACGACCTACAGGATAGATCATCGAACCACTTTTCGTGCATATTGTCCGTCGAGGGTATCACCTCGATACCCCCAACAGACCTTTGGACACTTCCTCACTACTCCTTGGAGCAGCAATCAGGGAACCATATAGTAGGAACAGCCGAATATGGAACTCTTTTCGTACTTTGGACACCTCCTATAACTTGTATGGCGACTTCGGGGACCTTCATTTCGTTCTCAGTTGGTACCCCTATTTCGATCTTTGGACACCTCGTCTTACCCGTATAACTCACTTTAGGTCCACTTATTTGCCTGATATCTCATCGTGAACCCGTTTTTCGTACACCGTACACACCTAGGAACACCACATATGCGTTTCCCTTTCGATCGTGAAGTTTTCAAATTTTTCGATTTTTGGTCCTAGAAATTCATGAACGGTGGGAGACCAAAATTTTTCATAAAAAAAAAATTTTCACCGTTTGACCATAAAAACCTTCTTTTCGTACATACCCCATCATTTCTTCACGTTTTAGGCCATTTCTGAAATTTTCGCTTCGATAGTGTGTCCCCTATAATACAAAATGAACATTTTGCATCTCCCACAAGTGGCCATTTTTTTCCGCCACTGAAGAACACGACCTCGGGAACTCGGACCTAGGACGTGGCCATGTAAGTCATAGGCCACCCCAACTTTTGCAAAATACTGTTTCTTTTCACTTTTCATGATCTAAGGCGCGTTCCGACGGCGTTTTGAACAAAATTATGAGAAAAAAAATTTTGACCCTCGGACCAAAATTTTTTCGTTCGGGGCCCCATGGCCTATGGCCAGTATGGGAACTCGGGATGCCGATATGACAAAATTTGTCAAAAAATCACTAAAAAGTCGCTATGGCCCATTATTTAGAGCTTGTTGAGACCTTTCTAAAACACCTTGGTTGACCCCTGTCCGATAAGTAGTTTTCGAGATATTCGAGAAAATGTGATTTTTTGGGACTTAGAAAATTTTTGACCCGTACCCTAAGAAAAAGTGATTTTTTCATAGGACAATTTTTTCTTCGCAAATACTGTTTGGTTTCACTTTTCATTATTAGAAACGCGTTCCGAAGCCATTTTCATCAAAATCTCGTGAAAAAAAAATTTCACCCCCGGACCAAAAGTTGGCCGTTCGGTGCCCTATGGCCTATGGCCAGTATGGGAACCAAGGATGCCGATATGCGAAAAAGTGTCAAAAAATCACTTGAAAGTCGCTATGGCTCATTAAATAGAGCTTGTAAAGACCTTTCTAAAACACCTTGGTTGACCCCTGTCCGATACGTAGTTTTCGAGATATTCGAGAATAAGTGATTTTTTGGGACTTAGAAAATTTTTGACCCGTACCCTAAGAAAAAGTGATTTTTTCATAGGACAATTTTTTCTTCGCAAATACTGTTTGGTTTCACTTTTCATTATTAGAAACGCGTTCCGAAGCCATTTTCATCAAAATCTCGTGAAAAAAAAATTTCACCCCCGGACCAAAAGTTGGCCGTTCGGTGCCCTATGGCCTATGGCCAGTATGGGAACCAAGGATGCCGATATGCGAAAAAGTGTCAAAAAATCACTTGAAAGTCGCTATGGCTCATTAAATAGAGCTTGTAAAGACCTTTCTAAAACACCTTGGTTGACCCCTGTCCGATACGTAGTTTTCGAGATATTCGAGAATAAGTGATTTTTTGGGACTTAGAAAATTTTTGACCCGTACCCTAAGAAAAAGTGATTTTTTCATAGGACAATTTTTTCTTCGCAAATACTGTTTGGTTTCACTTTTCATTATTAGAAACGCGTTCCGAAGCCATTTTCATCAAAATCTCGTGAAAAAAAAATTTCACCCCCGGACCAAAAGTTGGCCGTTCGGTGCCCTATGGCCTATGGCCAGTATGGGAACCAAGGATGCCGATATGCGAAAAAGTGTCAAAAAATCACTTGAAAGTCGCTATGGCTCATTAAATAGAGCTTGTAAAGACCTTTCTAAAACACCTTGGTTGACCCCTGTCCGATACGTAGTTTTCGAGATATTCGAGAATAAGTGATTTTTTGGGACTTAGAAAATTTTCGACCATGACATATATGAAAAGTGATTTTTTCATAGGACAATTTTTTCTTCGCAAATACTGTTTGGTTTCACTTTTCATTATTAGAAACGCGTTCCGAAGCCATTTTCATCAAAATCTCGTGAAAAAAAAATTTCACCCCCGGACCAAAAGTTGGCCGTTCGGTGCCCTATGGCCTATGGCCAGTATGGGAACCAAGGATGCCGATATGCGAAAAAGTGTCAAAAAATCACTTGAAAGTCGCTATGGCTCATTAAATAGAGCTTGTAAAGACCTTTCTAAAACACCTTGGTTGACCCCTGTCCGATACGTAGTTTTCGAGATATTCGAGAATAAGTGATTTTTTGGGACTTAGAAAATTTTCGACCATGACATATATGAAAAGTGATTTTTTCATAGGACATTTTTTTCTTCGCAAATACTGTTTGGTTTCACTTTTCATTATTAGAAACGCGTTCCGAAGCCATTTTCATCAAAATCTCGTGGAAAAAAAATTTCACCCCCGGACCAAAAGTTGGCCGTTCGGTGCCCTATGGCCTATGGCCAGTATGGGAACCAAGGATGCCGATATGCGAAAAAGTGTCAAAAAATCACTTGAAAGTCGCTATGGCTCATTAAATAGAGCTTGTAAAGACCTTTCTAAAACACCTTGGTTGACCCCTGTCCGATAAGTAGTTTTCGAGATATTCGAGAATAAGTGATTTTTTGGGACTTAGAAAATTTTCGACCATGACATATATGAAAAGTGAATTTTTCATAGGACCAAAAAGTTTGTTCAAATAGGGTTTTGGTTCACTTTTTATGGTCAGATAAGTGATCCGATGCTATTTTCATGATCATTAGAGGGATTTCACGCTGTGACCAAATATTTTCATACTTCATACTTGTCCCGGTGCCGTATATGGGAGGACCGGGGGAAGATGTGTTTGTAAGTCGTGATGTTCAGTGACGGATTTCTGGGACTTAGAAAAAAAATGTGCTCTCAGGCACATTATATGTTTCATACACACATAGTTTTCATTCTTCATACTTGTCCCGGTGCCGTATATGGGAGGACCGGGGGAACATGTCTTCGTAAGTCGTGATGTTCAGTGACGGATTTCTGGGACTTAGAAAAAAAATGTGCTCTCAGGCACATTATATGTTCCATACACACATTATTTTCATTCTTCATACTTGTCCCCGTGCCGTATATGGGAGGACCGGGGGAACATGTCTTCGTAAGTCGTGATGTTCAGTGACGGATTTCTGGGACTTAGAAAAAAAATGTGCTCTCAGGCACATTATATGTTTCATACACACATAGTTTTCATTCTTCATACTTGTCCCCGTGCCGTATATGGGAGGACCGGGGGAACATGTCTTCGTAAGTCGTGATGTTCAGTGACGGATTTCTGGGACTTAGAAAAAAAATGTGCTCTCAGGCACATTATATGTTTCATACACACATAGTTTTCATTCTTCATACTTGTCCCCGTGCCGTATATGGGAGGACCGGGGGAACATGTCTTCGTAAGTCGTGATGTTCAGTGACGGATTTCTGGGACTTAGAAAAAAAATGTGCTCTCAGGCACATTATATGTTCCATACACACATGATTTTCATTCTTCATACTTGTCCCCGTGCCGTATATGGGAGGACCGGGGGAAGATGTGTTTGTAAGTCGTGATGTTCAGTGACGGATTTCTGGGACTTAGAAAAATAAATGTACCCTTAGGCACATTATTTGTATCAATAATTGTATCCCCAGCCTTTCATGGGGAACTTTTCCGTATTCCCGGACTTGTACATTTTTCGGGTTCCACCTCCCGACAATGTATCTGTACTGTGCATTACGTACCTTATAACGCACGGCACCCATTGGGTGACTCCACTTAACCATCTTTCGATAATGCCCGTGTTGCAGATATAATCCCAACACCTACCAGGCTTTATATGTACATCGAACGTTACATACGATGCACCCCGTATTCCCGGACTTGTACATTTTTCGGGTTCCACCTCCCGACAATGTATCTCTACTGTGCATTACGTACCTTATAACGCACGGCACCCATCGGGTGACTCCACTTAACCATCTTTCGATAATGCCCGTGTTGCAGATATAATCCCAACACCTACCAGGCTTTATATGTACATCGAACGTTACATACGATGCACCCCGTATTCCCGGACTTGTACATTTTTCGGGTTCCACCTCCCGACAATGTATCTCTACTGTGCATTACGTACCTTATAACGCACGGCACCCATTGGGTGACTCCACTTAACCATCTTTCGATAATGCCCGTGTTGCAGATATAATCCCAACACCTACCAGGCTTTATATGTACATCGAACGTTACATACGATGCACCCCGTATTCCCGGACTTGTACATTTTTCGGGTTCCACCTCCCGACAATGTATCTGTACTGTGCATTACGTACCTTATAACGCACGGCACCCATTGGGTGACTCCACTTAACCATCTTTCGATAATGCCCGTGTTGCAGACATAATCCCAACACCTACCAGGCTTTATATGTACATCGAACGTTACATACGATGCACCCCGTATTCCCGGACTTGTACATTTTTCGGGTTCCACCTCCCGACAATGTATCTGTACTGTGCATTACGTACCTTATAACGCACGGCACCCATTGGGTGACTCCACTTAACCATCTTTCGATAATGCCCGTGTTGCAGACATAATCCCAACACCTACCAGGCTTTATATGTACATCGAACGTTACATACGATGCACCCCGTATTCCCGGACTTGTACATTTTCGGGTTCCACCTCCTGACAATGTATCTCTACTGTGCATTACGTACCTGATAACGCACGGCACCCATTGGGTGACTCCACTTAACCATCTTTCGATAATGCCCGTGTTGCAGATATAATCCCAACACCTACCAGGCTTTATATGTACATCGAACGTTACATACGATGCACCCCGTATTCCCGGACTTGTACATTTTTCGGGTTCCACCTCCCGACAATGTATCTCTTCTGTGCATTACGTACCTTATAACGCACGGCACCCATTGGGTGACTCCACTTAACCATCTTTCGATAATGCCCGTGTTGCAGATATAATCCCAACACCTACCAGGCTTTATATGTACATCGAACGTTACATACGATGCACCCCGTATTCCCGGACTTGTACATTTTTCGGGTTCCACCTCCCGACAATGTATCTCTACTGTGCATTACGTACCTGATAACGCACGGCACCCATTGGGTGACTCCACTTAACCATCTTTCGATAATGCCCGTGTTGCAGACATAATCCCAACACCTACCAGGCTTTATATGTACATCGAACGTTACATACGATGCACCCCGTATTCCCGGACTTGTACATTTTCGGGTTCCACCTCCCGACAATGTATCTTGCCTATCACTTCTACTCCTCGACTTCACCACGCTCAACACCCTGCCCTTCGCTGCCGGGCCAGGACG
The DNA here is from genome assembly GCF_013141755.1 of Anopheles stephensi. Classification (NCBI taxonomy): domain Eukaryota; kingdom Metazoa; phylum Arthropoda; class Insecta; order Diptera; family Culicidae; genus Anopheles; species Anopheles stephensi. The sequence goes on along the minus strand of NW_023405063.1, from coordinate 5,930 downwards.
TGCCTTGCGTCCACCATAACACCACCAGGCGTAGGTCGCCTGAGAGGATCGATGCGAACGCATTCTCTACACTTGAAACTCCTAGCCTGAAGTCCCGTCGTTTGCGGGCGGGTCGGTGGGCATCGAAACTAGTCAAGTCCACGGTCGGCGAGGTCGGCGGCCACCGGCGTTCCCTATGGTCAGGTACTGAACAACGTGCAGTGCGACCCCGCGCGATGCGCCCAGTCCTATGAAGCGGGGATGAGGCGCCAGGTGCAGAGGCAGTTCCAGCGGATCTCGGAGGGTTGTTAGGCCCGCTAGCTTCCGATTGCCCATTAGGTTTTGAAGCGCTATCAGCTCGGATTGGTTACGACCTTAGAGGCGTTCAGGCATAATCCAGCGGACGTAGCGTCATACCAAAGTCGGTCGAACTAGTATTGAGCCAGTGGTCCGTACCTGTGGTTCCTCTCGTACTGCACAGGAGTTCCGTTACGATAGCACGTATTAGCACACACCAGTAGGGTAAAACTAACCTGTCTCACGACGGTCTAAACCCAGCTCACGTTCCCTTGAAAGGGTGAACAATCCTACGCTTGGGGAATTTTGCTCACAATGATAGGAAGAGCCGACATCGAAGGATCAAAAAGTCACGTCGCTATGAACGCTTGGCGACCACAAGCCAGTTATCCCTGTTTCCCGGGGAAGCAGGAGAGTTAGAGCGTCAGTTTTCTTCGGCAAGGTTGTGCGCAGCAACAACGCGCACAAAAACGTCGTGGGACCGGTGGCGATCGGACTTCATTTGGGGGAGTTTACGCCGGAAAAGCGTCTTTTGGGTCTTCCAAATTTTCCGGCTGCACCCCAGCATCCGACCCCTCCATCGACGCGGCGTGAGAAGACATCACTAAGCACAGCACCGTACCTGCCTACCCACCACCACCACCCCCCCAGAGCGGAAAAACCCGTTCTTCACGGTTTTTGCGAGAACTTGTCAAAGGGATTTTAACGACGGACGGTCATTCCCTCTGGCACAGAATGGAGGGGCGAGTGCTGCGTTCCGGAGTGCGGTCGCTGTTAGCTCCCGGGAAGCGGTCGGACACCCCTTCCCCCTCTCCGGTGAACCACACGGTCGGTCGGATCAGCGGAAGCTGTTGAAACATCGGAAAGAGTAGGATGATGGTGCATTCTCCGATGCCTCCACCCTGGAGCAGACGGTTGTGGCGTCGCAGGAAGCAGAAGGGGAGAACATCCACAACTGTGGTGATCCCTGACGGCGGATGAAGCGGTCTGCGCAGGAGTTTCAGCACAAGATGCTGGAGACCCCTCGCCAAGCAAGTGGAGACGCTTACTGAGGAGCTGCGACTCAGCCGGGAGCGCGAGGTTGCTCTAAAGTGCATGCTGGAAGCAGTTCAGGAAGGAATGCGTTCGTTGACGGCACTACATTCCTCGGCACAGTCTGGTGGCCAGGGCAGTGCCAGAACGAAACGCAGCCGGCAACAACGCAACCGAGCGAAGAAGGCTTCGCAGCAACAGCAGCAGCAGCAGAAGCAGCAGCAGCAGCAGCAGCAGCATCAGCATCAGCAGAAGCAGCAGCAGCAGCAGCAGCAGCAGCAGCAGCAGCAGCAGCAGAAGCAGCAGCAGCAGCAGCAGCAGCAGCGTAGCCAGCCACAGCCGCAGCGACGGACGGTCGCAGTGTCGGCAATGGGCCAGCAGCAGCAGCAGCAGCAGCAGCAGCAGCAGCAGCAGCAGCAGCAGCGTCAGCAGCAGCAACCGCTACATCAGCAGCAGTGGCCACAACTCCAGCCAATGCAGCAGCAGATGACCTGGGCAACGGTCTTGAACGGTCGTAATAGCCGAGCGCAACGCCCGACTCAGCAGCAGCAGCAACCGCATCAGGAGCTATACCGGCCACCTCAGATGCGCCAGCAGCAGCAGCAGAGCCAGCAGCAACAACATCAGCAGCATCGTGCCCAGTCCAAGGGGCGTCCTGCACGACCCGATCGCATCGCGGTGGTCCCCGGTCCGGACAAAACCTGGACGGAGATGTACGTGAAGCTGCGCTCATCACAGGAGCTGCAAGACGTCAGGGCAGATATTGGGATGGGGCGTCGGACCGCGCAAGGTCATCTCATCGTCCCAATACGCAAGAATGTGGACAGCGCTGAGCTGGCTCGCCGGATCCAGCTGGCACTCGGCGAGGATGGCGTGGTCCGTGTGGTGACGGAGATGGGAGAGCTTCTCGTCACCAACATTGACTCTCTGGCCGAGAAGAGTGATGTGGAGCTCGCCATCAAGGAGAAGCTGGGAGCAGAGCCGGGAATCGCGCGTGTCGAGCTCTGGGAGCTCCGTGATGGCACGAAACGAGCTCGAGTGCGGCTCCCACTAGCAAAGGCACGGCTTCTCATCGGGCAGAAGCTGACACTGTGCCAATGCGTCAGCGGCATCCGCGAAGTGCCGAAGAAGCCACTCGACCGTCAGCGTTGCTTCCGTTGTCTTCTGATGGGGCATCTGGCACGAAACTGTCGTGCCTCGTCTGACCGGTCGGGTCTGTGTTTGCAGTGTGGCGAAGAGGCCACCGCATTAGCCAGTGCACTTCGGCAGCTAAGTGCATTGTCTGCCAGGGGCCCCATCGTGTGGGCCACTCATCGTGCCGCCAGAACCAGCATTCGCGGGCGTAATGCGGGTAATGCAGGTCAACCTGGGTGGTGGACGCATCGCTCAGGATCTGGCCCTGCAAACAGCCCGCACGAAGCGGGTCGACGTGCTGCTGCTGTCAGAGGTGTATCGGCCTCCGGCGGGCAGCGGAAACTGGGCGGCGGATTCGTCGGGGAGAGCAGCTGTGGTGGCAACCGGCCACCTTCCGATCCAGCGGGTGTGGCGCTGTGCCATGCCCGGGTTGGCTGCTGCGCAGATTGGAGGGGTGGTGTTCATCAGCTGCTACGCCCCTCCGCGACTCAACACCGGCGAGTTCGAGCACTTCTAGAGGCTGGTGGAGTTGGAGGCCCAACCACCCTCGGTATCGTCCTGGCAAGGCGATTTCAACGCCTGGGAATGGAGGAGTGGGGTAGTCAACGCACCACCCGGCGCGGTGAAGAGCTGCTGGACACCATCAGGCAGCTCGGGCTGTGGTTCTAAAACCAAGGCTCCGGTCCCGACGTTCGTGGGCAACGGAGTCGCCACTCCAGTGTTGTGGATGTGTCTTTCGCTAGCACATCCACGCTCGTCCGGACACTTGGGGAGGTGGCAGCGAAACCCGCTTCGTGCCACTACACAGCGTCGGACCACCGGTACATCTTTTTCACGTGGGGCCTCCAACTCCTGACCAGCAGCAGCGACGACAACAGCAGCAACACCAGCACAGCAGCAGCAGCAGCATCAGCAGCAGCAGCAGCAGCAGCACCAGCAGCAGCATCGTCATTCGAACGGGAGGCAGCAGCGACATCAGCAGCAGCATCGTCAGCGGGGACAGGGGTCCTCTTCGTCATCCACCACTTATCGGCACGCTGGCCGTAGATGGAAGACGACGCAGTTTTCGGCCGAGGCATTCGTAGCCGCACTCCAGACGGCTGGTTTCCCGGAGCGAGCCGTCAGCCAGGAGGGGATGGTCGACGCCATGCTAGATGCATGCGACGACACGATGGAGCGCGTCACCATGTCACATCGTGACCCCATCGAGACCTTTTCTGGTGGACTCCGGAGATTTTACGTCTTCGGGAGGAGTGTGCGGCTGTGCATGAGCGAATGCTTCGAACCACCGACCTGCAGGAGCGTAGCATCATGGCTGCTCATCATCGGTCGGCGAGGAGAGCTGTGAGAAGGCTGTCCGTGCCAGCAAGCGAGCGCAGCTCGACGAGCTGATTCAACAGGCGGAAACCAACGAGTTTGGGGCCGGCTATCGGGTGGTCATGTCTCGTCTTCGTGGCTGCTTCGTGCCTCCTGAGACAGACCGTGTCGTGTTGGAGCGGATAGCTAACGATCTGTTCCCGACACATCCGCCTGTTGACTGGCCGGAAGCCGAATCGTCCAGCGAAGACACCGAGGAGCAGAGATCACCGCTGACCCTGTTACCGTAGGCGAGCTGCTGTCCATCGTGGGATCGATGGCGAACCGGAAAGCGCCTGGACTGGACGGTATCCCCAATGCGGCGGTTAAGACGGCCATTAGGAAGTACCCGGAGGTCTTCGTCCGTTTGTACCAGGACTGCCTTGACCGGGGTGCGTTTCCAGCGCCTTGGAAGAGGCAACGATTGGTACTGCTGCCAAAGCCTGGCAAGCCTCCCGGGAAAGCTCCTCCTACCGGCCGCTGTGCATGCTCGACGCACTCGGCAAGGTGTTGGAGCGCCTAATTCTTAACCGCCTCAACGAGTTCCTGGAGGAACCGGAAGCAGAACGGCTGTCGGACGGGCAGTACGGGTTCCGGCGAGGCAGATCAACCATCAGTGCGATCCAGCGCGTTGTCGAAGCGGGCAGGACGGCCATGTCCTTTCGCCGTACCAACGCCCGAGACAAGCGCTGCCTGATGGTGGTGGCACTAGACATCCGCAACGCCTTCAATTCTGCGCCCTGGCAAGCCATTGCCAACGCGCTGAGGGACAAGGGGGTACCGTCATCGCTGCAGAAGATGCTGAAAAGCTACTTTGAGGATCGGCGGCTGGTTATTGATACCAGCGAGGCCCCGTCGAGCGGAGCATCAGTGCGGGCGTTCCGCAGGGTTCCATACTGGGACCCACGCTATGGAACGTGCTGTACGACGGGGTCCTGGGTGTCCAGTTGCCGGAGGGGGCCGAGGTTATTGGCTACGCTGATGACCTTGTTGTCTTGGTCCCGCAACGACACCCCAGGCCGCTTCCTCGACTGCTGAACGAGCCATCGCGGCAATCACGGACTGGCTGGACCGGAACCATCTTTCGTTGGCACAGAGAAGACGGAAATGACGCTGATATCTACGCTGAAGCGTCATCCGGTCGTCAGCATCAACATCAGGGGTGTAGTCGTGCAATCCCAGCGCTCCATCCGCTATCTTGGAGTTTGGTTGCACGACCACCTGTCATGGCTGCCGCACGTTCAGCAGGTTGCAGCGAAGGCCATGAGAGTTGCGGAAGCCGTAACGCGCCTCATGCCGAACCACAGTGGCCCGAAGTCATCGCGCGCCCGACTGCTGGCGGCAGTAGCGGACTCCATCCTGCGCTACGGTGCCCCAGTATGGTCGGAGGGACTGCAGCTGCAACAATGTCGGAGACTGGTGCAGCGAGTGCAGAAGACGACGGCCATTCGTGTCTGTCGGGCTTTCCGGACGGTGAGGGGTGAGACGGCCGTGCTGCTGGCCGGTCTCATCCCGATATGCATGCAGATCGAGGAGGACAGCAGGGTCCATCACCGGCTGAACGATCCAGCTAACGAACACTCCAGGACTGGTGTTCGGAATCTGGAGCGGGACCGGACGTACGAGCAGTGGCAGCAGCAGTGGGATGCGGATGCTGCCAGCGAAAACGCCAGTCGTTTCACTCGGTGGACGCATCGAGTGCTACCCGACGTGAGGGCATGGCAGTCACGGAAGCACGGAGACGTGACGTTCCAGTTGGCGCAGGCCCTGTCCGCCACGGATTTTTCCGTGACTACCTGTGCCGGATGGGCTTCACGTCGTCCCCGGACTGTCCCAGATGTCCTGGCGTCGCTGAGACGGCGGAACACGCCGTTTTCGGATGTCCACGGTTTGCCGCTGAACGTGGAAGGCTGCTCGAGGGGGGAGGTCGAATCCAATCACCCCCGAGGATCTCGAAACAGCGCTGCTCGAGAGCGCGGAAAGATGGAGCCAAATATGTGAATTCGTCGCATTCGTGACTGATGAGCTCCAAGACGGCTGGAATGCGGAGAGGCAGTTGGCTTCGCAGGGCCAGTCGTCAGCCGCACGCCTCCCCGACAACTCGGTGCCGTCGCTCGCAATCAGCGCCGGAA
>NW_023405062.1:22500-37396 GCF_013141755.1 Anopheles stephensi | reverse complement strand
GTGCCGCATTCCTCGCAACATTCCGGCGCTGATTGCGAGCGACGGCCACTGAGTGTCGGGTAGCGTGCGGCTGACGACTGCCCTGCGAAGCCAACTGCTCCCTCTCCGCATTCCAGCCGTCTTGGAGCTCATCAGTCACGAATGCACGAATCACATATTTGGCTCCATCTTTCCGCGCTCTCGAGCACGCGCTGTTTCGAGATCCTCGGGGTGATTGGATTCGACCTCCCCCCCTCGAGCAGCCTTCCACGTTCAGCGGCAAACCGTGGACATCCGAAAACGGCGTGTTCCGCCGTCTCAGCGACGCCAGACATCTGGGACAGTCCGGGGACGACGTGAAGCCCATCCGGCACAGGTAGTCACGGAAAAATCCGTGGCCGGACAGGGCCTGCGCCAACTGGAACGTCACGTCTCCGTGCTTCCGTGACTGCCATGCCCTCACGTCGGGTAGCACTCGATGCGTCCACCGAGTGATCGACTGGCGTTTTCGCTGGCAGCATCCGCATCCCACTGCTGCTGCCACTGCTCGTACGTTCCGGTCCCCTCCAATTCCGAACACCAGTCCTGGAGTGTTCGTTAGCTGGATCGTTTCAGCCGGTGATGGACCCTGCTTCCTCCTCGATCTGCATGCATATCGGATGAGACCGGCCAGCAGCACGGCCGTCTCACCCTCACCGTCCGAAAGCCCGACAGACACGAATGGCCCGTCGTCTTCTGCACTCGCTGCAACCAGTCTCCGACATTGTTGCAGCTGCAGTCCCCCGACCATACTGGGGCCCCGTAGCGAAGGATGGAGTCCGCTACTGCCGCCAGCAGTCGGGCACGCGACGACTTCGGGCCACTGTGGTTCGGATGAAGCGCGTTACGGCCCGCAACTCTCATGGCCTTCGCTGCAACCTGCTGAACGTGCGGCAGCCATGACAGGTGTCGTGCAACCAAACTCCAAGATAGCGGATGGAGCGCTGGGATTGCACGACTACCACCCCTGATGTTGATGCTGACGACGGATGACGCTTCAGCGTAGATATCAGCGTCATTTCCGTCTTCTCTGGTGCCAACGAAAGATGGTTCCGATCCAGCCAGTCCGTGATTGCCGCGATGGCTCGTTCAGCAGTCGAGGAAGCGGCCTGGGGTGTCGTTGCGGGACCAAGACAACAAGGTCATCAGCGTAGCCAATAACCTCGGCCCCCTCCGGCAACTGGACACCAGGACCCGTCGTACAGCACGTTCCATAGTGTGGGTCCCAGTATGGAACCCTGCGGAACGCCCGCACTGATGCTCCGCTCGACGGGGCCCTCGCTGGTATCAATAACCAGCCGCCGATCCTCAAAGTAGCTTTTCAGCATCCTCTGCAGCGATGACGGTACCCCCTTGTCCTCAGCGCCGTGGCAATGGCTTGCCAGGGCGCAGAATTGAAGGCGTTGCGGATGTCTAGTGCCACCACCATCAGCAGCGCTTGTCTCGGGCGTTGGTGCGGCGAAAGGACATGGGCCGTCCTGCCCGCTTCGACAACGCGCTGGATCGCACTGAGGTTGATCTGCCTCGCCGGAACCCGTACTGCCCGTCCGACAGCCGTCTGCTTCCGGTTCTCCAGGAACTCGTTGAGGCGGTTAAGAATTAGGCGCTCCAACACCTTGCCGAGTGCGTCGAGCATGCACAGCGGCCGGTAGGAGGAGCTTTCCCCGGGAGGCTTGCCAGGCTTTGGCAGCAGTACCATCGTTGCCTCTTCCAAGGCGCTGGAAACGCACCCCGGTCAAGGCAGTCCTGGTACAAACGGACGAAGACCATCCGGGTACTTCCTAATGGCCGTCCTAACCGCCGCATTGGGGATACCGTCAAGTCCAGGCGCTTTCCGGTTCGCCATCGATCCCACGATGGACAGCAGCTCGCCTACGGTAACAGGGGTCAGCGGTGATCTCGGCTCCTCGGTTGTCTTCGCTGGGCGATTCGGCTTCCGGCCAGTCAACAGGCGGATGTGTCGGGAACAGATCGTTAGCTATCCGCTCCAACACGACACGGTCTGTCCTCAGGTGGCACGAAGCAGCCACGAAGACGAGACATGACCACCCGATAGCCGGCCCCAAAACTCGTTGGTTTCCGCCTGTTGAATCAGCTCGTCAAGTTGCGCTCGCTTGCTGGCACGGACAGCCTTCTCCACAGCTCTCCTCGCCGACCGATGATGAGCAGCCATGATGCTGCGCTCCTGCAGGTCGGTGGTTCGAAGCATTCGCTCATGCACAGCCGCACACTCCTCCCGAAGACGTAAAATCTCCGGAGTCCACCAGAAAAGGTCTCGATGGGGGTCACGATGCGACATGGTGACGCGCTCCATCGTGTCGTCGCATGCATCTAGCATGGCGTCGACCATCCCCTCCTGGCTGACGGCTCGCTCCGGGAAACCAGCCGTCTGGAGTGCGGCTACGAATGCCTCGGCCGAAAACTGCGTCGTCTTCCATCTACGGCCAGCGTGCCGATAAGTGGTGGATGACGAAGAGGACCCCTGTCCCCGCTGACGATGCTGCTGCTGATGTCGCTGCTGCCTCCCGTTCGAATGACGATGCTGCTGCTGGTGCTGCTGCTGCTGCTTGCTGCTGATGCGCTGCTGCTGCTGCTGCTGGTGTTGCTGCTGTTGTCGTCGCTGCTGCTGGTCAGGAGTTGGAGGCCCCACGGTGAAAAAGATGTACCGGTGGTCCGACGCCGTGTAGTGGCACGAAGCGGTGTTCGCTGCCACCTCCCAAGTGTCCGGACGAGCGATGGATGTGCTAGCGAAAGACACATCCACAACACTGGGAGTGGCGACTCCGTTGCCCACGAACGTCGGGACCGAGCCTTGGTTTAGAACCACAAGCCCGAGCTGCCTGATGGTGTCCAGCAGCTCTTCACCGCGCCGGGTGGTGCGTTGACTACCCCACTCCTCATTCCAGGCGTTGAAATCGCCTGCCAGGACGATACGAGGGTGGGGTTGGGCCTCCAACTCCACCGCCTCCAGAAGTTGCTCGAACTCGCCGGTGTTGAGTTCGCGGAGGGGCGTAGCAGCTGATGAACACCACCCCTCCAATCTGCGCAGCAGCCAACCCGGCATGGCACAGCGCCACACCCGCTGGATCGGAAGGTGGCCGGTTGCCACCACAGCTGCTCTCCCCGACGAATCCACCGCCCAGTTTCCGCTGCCCGCCGGAGGCCGATACACCTCTGACAGCAGCAGCACGTCGACCCGCTTCGTGCGGGCTGTTTGCAGGGCCAGATCCTGAGCGATGCGTCCACCACCCAGGTTGACCTGCATTACCCGCATTACGCCCGCGAATGCTGGTTCTGGCGGCACGATGAGTGGCCCACACGATGGGGCCCCTGGCAGACAATGCACTTAGCTGCCGAAGTGCACTGGCTAATGCGGTGGCCCTCTTCGCCACACTGCAAACACAGACCCGACCGGTCAGACGAGGCACGACAGTTTCGTGCCAGATGCCCCATCAGAAGACAACGGAAGCAACGCTGACGGTCGAGTGGCTTCTTCGGCACTTCGCGGATGCCGCTGACGCATTGGCACAGTGTCAGCTTCTGCCCGATGAGAAGCCGTGCCTTTGCTAGTGGGAGCCGCACTCGAGCTCGCTTCGTGCCATCACGGAGCTCCCAGAGCTCGACACGCGCGATTCCCGGCTCTGCTCCCAGCTTCTCCTTGATGGCGAGCTCCACATCACTCTTCTCGGCCAGAGAGTCAATGTTGGTGACGAGAAGCTCTCCCATCTCCGTCACCACACGGACCACGCCATCCTCACCGAGTGCCAGCTGGATCCGGCGAGCCAGCTCAGCGCTGTCCACATTCTTGCGTAATGGGACGATGAGATGACCTTGCGCGGTCCGACGCCCCATCCCAATATCAGCCCTGACGTCTTGCAGCTCCTGTGATGAGCGCAGCTTCACGTACATCTCCGTCCAGGTTTTGTCCGGACCGGGGACCACCGCGATGCGATCGGGTCGTGCAGGACGCCCCTTGGACTGGGCACGATGCTGCTGATGTTGTTGCTGCTGGCTCTGCTGCTGCTGCTGGCGCATCTGAGGTGGCCGGTATAGCTCCTGATGCGGTTGCTGCTGCTGCTGAGTCGGGCGTTGCGCTCGGCTATTACGACCGTTCAAGACCGTTGCCCAGGTCATCTGCTGCTGCATTGGCTGGAGTTGTGGCCACTGCTGCTGATGTAGCGGTTGCTGCTGCTGACGCTGCTGCTGCTGCTGCTGCTGCTGCTGCTGCTGCTGCTGCTGCTGCTGGCCCATTGCCGACACTGCGACCGTCCGTCGCTGCGGCTGTGGCTGGCTACGCTGCTGCTGCTGCTGCTGCTGCTTCTGCTGCTGCTGCTGCTGCTGCTGCTGCTGCTGCTGCTGCTGCTGCTTCTGCTGATGCTGATGCTGCTGCTGCTGCTGCTGCTGCTTCTGCTGCTGCTGCTGTTGCTGCGAAGCCTTCTTCGCTCGGTTGCGTTGTTGCCGGCTGCGTTTCGTTCTGGCACTGCCCTGGCCACCAGACTGTGCCGAGGAATGTAGTGCCGTCAACGAACGCATTCCTTCCTGAACTGCTTCCAGCATGCACTTTAGAGCAACCTCGCGCTCCCGGCTGAGTCGCAGCTCCTCAGTAAGCGTCTCCACTTGCTTGGCGAGGGTCTCCAGCATCTTGTGCTAAAACTCCTGCGCAGACGCTTCTCCGCCGTCAGGGATCACCACAGATGTGGATGTCTCCCCTTCTACTTCCTGCGACGCCACCACCGTCTGCTCCAGGGTGGAGGCATCGGAGAATTCACCATCATCCTCCTCTTCCGATGTTTCAACAGCTTCCGCTGATCCGACCGACCGTGGTGTCACCGGAGAGGGGGAAGGGGTGTCCGACCGCTTCCCGGGAGCTAACAGCGACCGCACTCCGGAACGCAGCACTCGCCCCTCCATTCTGTGCCAGAGGGAATGACCGTCCGTCGTTAAAATCCCTTTGACAAGTTCTCGCAAAAACCGTGAAGAACGGGTTTTTCCGCTCTGGGGGGGTGGTGGTGGGTGGTAGGCAGGTACGGTGCTGTGCTTAGTGCTGTCTTCTCACGCCGCGTCGATGGAGGGGTCGGATGCTGGGGTGCAGCCGGAAAATTTGGAAGACCCAAAAGACGCTTTTCCGGGCGTAACTCCCCCAAATGAAGTCCGATCGCCACCGGTCCCACGACGTTTCTGTGCGCGTTGTTGCTGCGCACAACCTTGCCGAAGAAACTGACGCTCTAACTCTCCTGCTTCCCCGGGAAAATGGCGGAAAAGCGTTAAAAACGGGGTTTTTCCGCTCTGCGGGGGTGGTGGTGGGAGGTAGACAGGAAAGATGTTGTTTTCCGTTGTCCTCTCTTCACGCCGCGTCGATGGAGGGGTCGGATGCGGGGGTGGGGCCGGAAAATTGGGGAAACCCCAAAAACGCTTTTCCAGACGTAACTCCCCCAAATGGCGTCCGATCACTTCCGGTCCAAAGACGGTTTTGTGCGTGATGTTAATGCGCACCACCTTGCTGTATGTCTCCACGCTCTAAATCCCCTCCTTCCTCGGGAAATTCACGGAAAACCGTAAAAAACGAGGTTTTTCCGCTCTGGGGGGGTGATGGGTGGTGGTAGGAGGTCGGAAACGCGTACGATGGCTTCGTCTTTGCAAGCCGCGTCGTTTGATACCCCACTTGATGGGGTCCGGTGAATGGTTGGGAAACGGTGGGTGCCCGGAAAAACACTATTTTCCAGGGGGGGTGGGGGAAAACCCTTGCGGGGGGGTATTCTCCGTTGAAATCGGACACCCCTCCACAAACAAACCCCTATCGGGAGACGCACCGTTTTCCCGGTAGGCCCGGAAAACTCCTCAGCAACACGCTTTTCCGGCTGTGGCGCCCCCTGGTGGTGGAAACCTGCTGGATTTTCCCGCTTGGTGGGTGGGGGGCACCCGCCCGGACAACTCCCTCGAAGAACCGGAACTGCTATCTCCCCTCCTTCCCCGGGAAAACTCGGGAAAACCGTCACCGGGGGTGGTTTTTCCGCTCTGGGGGGGTGGTGGTGGGTGGTGGGGGGGGGCGGGGTGGTCACTACCGGATTCCCCTCCTCGAGACGCGTCGATGGAGGGGTCGCACGCCCGGATCGGTGGACTGGCCACCCGGTACGCCAAGAATCGGCCAGAGGGCCCGCCGGGAACTCCAGGAAACCAGGGCGGACACAACCCGTCCGAACACCGGGTGCTCCGCAAGGGGGATGTTCCGTCCGGATCTCAACTTCCAGAACCGGAATCAAACGGCCGTTAACGGTTTTTCGCGTCAGGGGGGGCAAAAAGCCGCCATTTTGAGAAGGCGAAAAACGGCGTCCTTTTTTTTGAACAAAACTTTGTCTCCCTGTATCTCACTCAGTTTTCATGGGATCGACACCAAACTTTCACAAAGCGTTCTTCTCACTGAGACGCACAAATCACTATATGGCAGCTTCCACGTAGGTCCTAAGCCGGCTGAGTTATTCACTGTTCAATTTGCAAATTTTGCCACGTCACCACTTCCGGAACTCCATCATTTCCGGCACTTTGAGGGTATCAAAAGATGCGCCCCAACGGCGCGCTTCTTTTGCACTATCACTTTTAACAATCCGTCAAGAATCCACAAAGTTATTCGAGAAAAACGATCTCACGAAAAACTCCCTCAATTTTCCGAATTTTCCGGAAAAATTCGGCTGGGAGGCGTAGGACCAGGATCGGGGGCCGCACACGTGAAATCACTGTCCTAACTTAACTTTTCACCGATTTTCCTCGAAAACACTTTTTTCTCACGGAGCACCACACAAACACGTCTGTTCAGTTCGGCTGCTCGATCGCCACTACAGGGATAACTGGCTTGTGGTCGCCAAGCGTTCATAGCGACGTGACTTTTTGATCCTTCGATGTCGGCTCTTCCTATCATTGTGAAGCAAAATTCCCCAAGCGTAGGATTGTTCACCCTTTCAAGGGAACGTGAGCTGGGTTTAGACCGTCGTGAGACAGGTTAGTTTTACCCTACTGGTGTGTGCTAATACGTGCTATCGTAACGGAACTCCTGTGCAGTACGAGAGGAACCACAGGTACGGACCACTGGCTCAATACTAGTTCGACCGGACTTTGGTATGACGCTACGTCCGCTGGATTATGCCTGAACGCCTCTAAGGTCGTAACCAATCCGAGCTGATAGCGCTTCAAAACCTAATGGGCAATCGGAAGCTAGCGGGCCTAACAACCCTCCGAGATCCGCTGGAACTGCCTCTGCAGCCTGGCGCCTCATCCCCGCTTCATAGACTGGGCCGCATCGCGCGGGGTCGCACTGCACGTGTTAGTACCTGACCATAGGGAACGCCGGTGGCCGCCGACCTCGCCGACCGTGGACTTGACTAGTTTCGATGCCCACCGACCGCCCGCAAACGACGGGACTTCAGGCTAGGAGTTTCAAGTTGTAGAGATGCGTTCGCATCGATCCTCTCAGGCGACCTACGCCTGGTGGTGTTATGGTGGACGCAAGGCACGTCCTGGCCCGGTAGTATGTACAAGAAAATGTACAAGTCCGGGAATACGGGGTGCATCGTATGTAACGTTCGATGTACATATAAAGCCTGGAAGGTGTTGGGATTATATCTGCAACACGGGCATTATCGAAAGATGGTTAAGTGGAGTCACCCAAAGGGTGCCGTGTGTTATAAGGTACGTAATGCACAGTAGAGATACATTGTCGGGAGGTGGAACCCGAAAAATGTACAAGTCCGGGAATATGGGGTGCATCGTATGTAACGTTCGATGTACATATAAAGCCTGGTAGGTGATGGGATTATATCTGCAACACGGACATTATCGAAAGATGGTTAAGTGGAGTCACCCAATGGGTGCCGTGCGTTATCAGGTACGTAATGCACAGTAGAGATACATTGTCGGGAGGTGGAACCCGAAAAATGTACAAGTCCGGGAATACGGGGTGCATCGTATGTAACGTTCGATGTACATATAAAGCCTGGTAGGTGTTGGGATTATATCTGCAACACGGGCATTATCGAAAGATGGTTAAGTGGAGTCACCCAATGGGTGCCGTGCGTTATCAGGTACGTAATGCACAGTAGAGATACATTGTCGGGAGGAGGAACCCGAAAAATGTACAAGTCCGGGAATACGGGGTGCATCGTATGTAACGTTCGATGTACATATAAAGCCTGGTAGGTGTTGGGATTATATCTGCAACACGGGCATTATCGAAAGATGGTTAAGTGGAGTCACCCAATGGGTGCCGTGCGTTATAAGGTACGTAATGCACAGTAGAGATACATTGTCGGGAGGAGGAACCCGAAAAATGTACCAGTCCGGGAATACGGGGTGCATCGTATGTAACGTTCGATGTACATATAAAGCCTGGTAGGTGTTGGGATTATATCTGCAACACGGGCATTATCGAAAGATGGTTAAGTGGAGTCACCCAATGGGTGCCGTGCGTTATAAGGTACGTAATGCACAGTAGAGATACATTGTCGGGAGGAGGAACCCGAAAAATGTACAAGTCCGGGAATACGGGGTGCATCGTATGTAACGTTCGATGTACATATAAAGCCTGGTAGGTGTTGGGATTATATCTGCAACACGGGCATTATCGAAAGATGGTTAAGTGGAGTCACCCAATGGGTGCCGTGCGTAATAAGGTACGTAATGCACAGTACAGATACATTGTCGGGAGGTGGAACCCGAAAAATGTACAAGTCCGGGAATACGGGGTGCATCGTATGTAACGTTCGATGTACATATAAAGCCTGGTAGGTGTTGGGATTATATCTGCAACACGGGCATTATCGAAAGATGGTTAAGTGGAGTCACCCAAAGGGTGCCGTGCGTTATAAGGTACGTAATGCACAGTAGAGATACATTGTCGGGAGGTGGAACCCGAAAAATGTACAAGTCCGGGAATACGGGGTGCATCGTATGTAACGTTCGATGTACATATAAAGCCTGGTAGGTGTTGGGATTATATCTGCAACACGGGCATTATCGAAAGATGGTTAAGTGGAGTCACCCAATGGGTGCCGTGCGTTATAAGGTACGTAATGCACAGTACAGATACATTGTCGGGAGGTGGAACCCGAAAAATGTACAAGTCCGGGAATACGGGGTGCATCGTATGTAACGTTCGATGTACATATAAAGCCTGGTAGGTGTTGGGATTATATCTGCAACACGGGCATTATCGAAAGATGGTTAAGTGGAGTCACCCAAAGGGTGCCGTGCGTTATAAGGTACGTAATGCACAGTAGAGATACATTGTCGGGAGGTGGAACCCGAAAAATGTACAAGTCCGGGAATACGGGGTGCATCGTATGTAACGTTCGATGTACATATAAAGCCTGGTAGGTGTTGGGATTATATCTGCAACACGGGCATTATCGAAAGATGGTTAAGTGGAGTCACCCAATGGGTGCCGTGCGTTATAAGGTACGTAATGCACAGTAGAGATACATTGTCGGGAGGTGGAACCCGAAAAATGTACAAGTCCGGGAATACGGGGTGCATCGTATGTAACGTTCGATGTACATATAAAGCCTGGTAGGTGTTGGGATTATATCTGCAACACGGGCATTATCGAAAGATGGTTAAGTGGAGTCATCCAATGGGTGCCGTGCGTTATCAGGTACGTAATGCACAGTAGAGATACATTGTCGGGAGGTGGAACCCGAAAAATGTACAAGTCCGGAAATACGGGGTGCATCGTATGTAACGTTCGATGTACATATAAAGCCTGGTAGGTGTTGGGATTATATCTGCAACACGGGCATTATCGAAAGATGGTTAAGTGGAGTCACCCAATGGGTGCCGTGCGTTATCAGGTACGTAATGCACAGTAGAGATACATTGTCGGGAGGTGGAACCCGAAAAATGTACAAGTCCGGGAATACGGAAAAGTTCCCCATGAAAGGCTGGGGATACAATTATTGATACAAATAATGTGCCTAAGGGTACATTTATTTTTCTAAGTCCCAGAAATCCGTCACTGAACATCACGACTTACAAACACATCTTCCCCCGGTCCTCCCATATACGGCACGGGGACAAGTATGAACAATGAAAATCATGTGTGTATGGAACATATAATGTGCCTGAGAGCACATTTTTTTTCTAAGTCCCAGAAATCCGTCACTGAACATCACGACTTACGAAGACATGTTCCCCCGGTCCTCCCATATACGGCACCGGGACAAGTATGAACAATGAAAATCATGTGTGTATGAAACATATAATGTGCCTGAGAGCACATTTTTTTTCTAAGTCCCAGAAATCCGTCACTGAACATCACGACTTACGAAGACATGTTCCCCCGGTCCTCCCATATACGGCACGGGGACAAGTATGAAGAATGAAAATCATGTGTGTATGGAACATATAATGTGCCTGAGAGCACTTTTTTTTTCTAAGTCCCAGAAATCCGTCACTGAACATCACGACTTACGAAGACATGTTCCCCCGGTCCTCCCATGTACGGCACGGGGACAAGTATGAAGAATGAAAATCATGTGTGTATGGAACATATAATGTGCCTGAGAGCACATTTTTTTTCTAAGTCCCAGAATTCCGTCACTGAACATCACGACTTACGAAGACATGTTCCCCCGGTCCTCCCATATACGGCACGGGGACAAGTATGAAGAATGAAAATCATGTGTGTATGAAACATATAATGTGCCTGAGAGCACATTTTTTTTCTAAGTCCCAGAAATCCGTCACTGAACATCACGACTTACAAACACATCTTCCCCCGGTCCTCCCATATACGGCACGGGGACAAGTATGAAGAATGAAAATCATGTGTGTATGGAACATATAATGTGCCTGAGAGCACTTTTTTTTTCTAAGTCCCAGAAATCCGTCACTGAACATCACGACTTACAAACACATCTTCCCCCGGTCCTCCCATATACGGCACGGGGACAAGTATGAAGAATGAAAATAATGTGTGTATGGAACATATAATGTGCCTGAGAGCACATTTTTTTTCTAAGTCCCAGAAATCCGTCACTGAACATCACGACTTACGAAGACATGTTCCCCCGGTCCTCCCATATACGGCACCGGGACAAGTATGAACAATGAAAATCATGTGTGTATGAAACATATAATGTGCCTGAGAGCACATTTTTTTTCTAAGTCCCAGAAATCCGTCACTGAACATCACGACTTACGAAGACATGTTCCCCCGGTCCTCCCATATACGGCACGGGGACAAGTATGAAGAATGAAAATCATGTGTGTATGGAACATATAATGTGCCTGAGAGCACTTTTTTTTTCTAAGTCCCAGAAATCCGTCACTGAACATCACGACTTACGAAGACATGTTCCCCCGGTCCTCCCATGTACGGCACGGGGACAAGTATGAAGAATGAAAATCATGTGTGTATGGAACATATAATGTGCCTGAGAGCACATTTTTTTTCTAAGTCCCAGAATTCCGTCACTGAACATCACGACTTACGAAGACATGTTCCCCCGGTCCTCCCATATACGGCACGGGGACAAGTATGAAGAATGAAAATCATGTGTGTATGAAACATATAATGTGCCTGAGAGCACATTTTTTTTCTAAGTCCCAGAAATCCGTCACTGAACATCACGACTTACGAAGACATGTTCCCCCGGTCCTCCCATGTACGGCACGGGGACAAGTATGAAGAATGAAAATCATGTGTGTATGAAACATATAATGTGCCTGAGAGCACATTTTTTTTCTAAGTCCCAGAAATCCGTCACTGAACATCACGACTTACGAAGACATGTTCCCCCGGTCCTCCCATATACGGCACCGGGACAAGTATGAACAATGAAAATCATGTGTGTATGAAACATATAATGTGCCTGAGAGCACATTTTTTTTCTAAGTCCCAGAAATCCGTCACTGAACATCACGACTTACGAAGACATGTTCCCCCGGTCCTCCCATATACGGCACCGGGACAAGTATGAACAATGAAAATCATGTGTGTATGAAACATATAATGTGCCTGAGAGCACATTTTTTTTCTAAGTCCCAGAAATCCGTCACTGAACATCACGACTTACGAAGACATGTTCCCCCGGTCCTCCCATATACGGCACGGGGACAAGTATGAAGTATGAAAATTTTTGGTCACAGCGTGAAATCCCTCTAATGATCATGAAAATAGCATCGGATCACTTATCTGACCATAAAAAGTGAACCAAAACCCTATTTGGACAAACTTTTTGGTCCTATGAAAAATTCACTTTTCATATATGTCATGGTCGAAAATTTTCTAAGTCCCAAAAAATCACTTATTCTCGAATATCTCGAAAACTACGTATCGGACAGGGGTCAACCAAGGTGTTTTAGAAAGGTCTTTACAAGCTCTATTTAATGAGCCATAGCGACTTTCAAGTGATTTTTTGACACTTTTTCGCATATCGGCATCCTTGGTTCCCATACTGGCCATAGGTCATAGGGCACCGAACGGCCAACTTCTGGTCCGGGGGTGAAATTTTTTTTCACGAGATTTTGATGAAAATGGCTTCGGAACGCGTTTCTGATAATGAAAAGTGAAACCAAACAGTATTTGCGAAGAAAAAATTGTCCTATGAAAAAATCACTTTTTCTTAGGGTACGGGTCAAAAATTTTCTAAGTCCCAAAAAATCACATGTTCTCGAATATCTCGAAAACTACGTATCGGACAGGGGTCAACCAAGGTGTTTTAGAAAGGTCTTTACAAGCTCTATTTAATGAGCCATAGCGACTTTCAAGTGATTTTTTGACACTTTTTCGCATATCGGCATCCTTGGTTCCCATACTGGCCATAGGCCATAGGGCACCGAACGGCCAACTTTTGGTCCGGGGGTGAAATTTTTTTTTCACGAGATTTTGATGAAAATGGCTTCGGAACGCGTTTCTAATAATGAAAAGTGAAACCAAACAGTATTTGCGAAGAAAACATTGTCCTATGAAAAAATCACTTTTTCTTAGGGTACGGGTCAAAAATTTTCTAAGTCCCAAAAAATCACATTTTCTCGAATATCTCGAAAACTACTTATCGGACAGGGGTCAACCAAGGTGTTTTAGAAAGGTCTCAACAAGCTCTAAATAATGGGCCATAGCGACTTTTTAGTGATTTTTTGACAAATTTTGTCATATCGGCATCCCGAGTTCCCATACTGGCCATAGGCCATGGGGCCCCGAACGAAAAAATTTTGGTCCGAGGGTCAAAATTTTTTTTCTCATAAATTTGTTCAAAACGCCGTCGGAACGCGCCTTAGATCATGAAAAGTGAAAAGAAACAGTATTTTGCAAAAGTTGGGGTGGCCTATGACTTACATGGCCACGTCCTAGGTCCGAGTTCCCGAGGTCGTGTTCTTCAGTGGCGGAAAAAAATGGCCACTTGTGGGAGATGCAAAATGTTCATTTTGTATTATAGGGGACACACTATCGAAGCGAAAATTTCAGAAATGGCCTAAAACGTGAAGAAATGATGGGGTATGTACGAAAAGAAGGTTTTTATGGTCAAACGGTGAAAATTTTTTTTTTATGAAAAATTTTGGTCTCCCACCGTTCATGAATTTCTAGGACCAAAAATCGAAAAATTTGAAAACTTCACGATCGAAAGGGAAACGCATATGTGGTGTTCCTAGGTGTGTACGGTGTACGAAAAACGGGTTCACGATGAGATATCAGGCAAATAAGTGGACCTAAAGTGAGTTATACGGGTAAGACGAGGTGTCCAAAGACCGAAATAGGGGTACCAACTGAGAACGAAATGAAGGTCCCCGAAGTCGCCATACAAGTTATAGGAGGTGTCCAAAGTACGAAAAGAGTTCCATATTCGGCTGTTCCTACTATATGGTTCCCTGATTGCTGCTCCAAGGAGTAGTGAGGAAGTGTCCAAAGGTCTGTTGGGGGTATCGAGGTGATACCCTCGACGGACAATATGCACGAAAAGTGGTTCGATGATCTATCCTGTAGGTCGTACGGCAGCCATACCCGGCTGGAAGTACCGCGGTAATTCCGCAATAAAACGTTCGCCAGACGAACAAACAAATTGAATTAGCTCATCGTAGTGTACGGAAACGAAACGAAAATGTAAGGTGATTAGGGATCCGGGAGCAATCTCGCGATCCCATGGTTCGGTGTAAGAAATGATACGAAGTGTTCATAAGTCTCCTCTGGAGGCAGAACCATCGTAGCAAAGTTCGGGAACCCAAGGGTCACAAAAACTCGTAGGACGATATCCACGAATAATCGGGGACTTGTGGGGACTACCGTGCCCTGACAAGTCAACTACACCTTAACTGGTGATGGTCGTCCTACGGGGACCTGCGGGGAGCAAAAGGAGTCAGAAACAATCGTAGGACGATATCCACGAATAATCGGGGACTTGTGGGGACTACCGTGCCCTGACAAGTCAACTACACCTTAACTGGTGATGGTTGTCCTACGGGGACCTGCCGGGAACCCAAGGGTCACAAAAACTCGTAGGACGATATCCACGAATAATCGGGGACTTGTGGGGACTACCGTGCCCTGACAAGTCAACTACACCTTAACTGGTGATGGTCGTCCTACGGGGACCTGCGGGGAGCAAAAGGAGTCAGAAACAATCGTAGGACGATATCCACGAATAATCGGGGACTTGTGGGGACTACCGTGCCCTGACAAGTCAACTACACCTTAACTGGTGATGGTCGTCCTACGGGGACCTTCAGGGAGCCGCAGTAAGTCGCAGGTCGTATGCGAGCCTTGATTGGTCCTGTTGGGGGCGTGCGGGGTGTAATGCCTCGGTACGTCAAATGTTGGTGTACGATGTACATCGATAATCTGACATCCTCCTGAACAACCTTTGCTCGTGTGGTTATTGGCGCTGTGGAGTCGGTG
>NW_023405062.1:0-15000 GCF_013141755.1 Anopheles stephensi | reverse complement strand
AATCGCGGGCAGCTGAAGAAGGCGTGCTCCGCCGTTTCCGGTACCCCCGTGCATCTCACACAGTCAGGTGTTGGCGACAGATGCTTGGTGTGGAGGTAATCATGGAAGAAACCGTGGCCTGATAGTAACTGTGCCAGGTGAAACGTCATTTCACCGTGACGTCGGTTCTTCCATGACCCTATGTCCGGGAGCACTCGGTGGGTCCACCTCGTAAAGCGGCTTGTGGGCTCCAGCTCGTCCCACTCCGCTTGCCATGCCTCGATAGTACTTCTTCGCTCTTCAGCTCGGATGACAGTGATGGGCATACCCGTGTCCTGCCGCCGCTGGTAACATCTGGCGTCCTCCTTCACCTGTAGCCAGATGGGGATAACCCCAGCAAGTACTGCTGCCACCTCACTCCGTACCGAGATGAAAGTGCGCGCCACCGGTCTCGCGTATAGGCCCTGAACGCGAGCCAACCTCCGCCGGCACTGCTGTAGATCGACTGCCGTGTGCCAGATTGGCGCCGCATACCGCATCGTCGAATCTACGACTGAGGCCAGCAATCGTCGCTTCGCACTTTTCGGGCCGCTGTGATTACACATCAGCCTGGAGATCGCCTGCGCAACCCTGGCTGCCTTCGCTGTGACGTAGTCCACATGTGGCCCCCAGGAAAGATGGTCCTCGAGCATTAAGCCGAGGTATTTGATGGTCCTGGTAGGCCATCTCTCCTGGCCTTCAATCGCAACTGGACAGTTGGTGTTATAGCGCCGCATTGTGGAAACCAGCACGAGCTCAGTTTTCGCTGGGGCGAGCTCGAGATGGTGCGCCGTCATCCAGGCGCTTATCGCCGCTATCGCCGTCTCCGCCGCTTCCGCCGCCGCCTGTGGTGTGGTGCCTTTCGCCAAGACGACTAAATCGTCGGCGAAGCCCACCAGCTCCGTCCCCTGGGGCAACTCCAGTCGCAGCACGCCGTCATACATCACGTTCCACAGGGTGGGACCGAGAATCGATCCCTGTGGAACGCCCGCCGATGTTGATCGCCGCACCGGTCCCTCGCTGGTCTCGTACACTAGCTCTCGTTCTGAGAAATAACTCCTCAGAACTCTTTGAAGCGTTGCAGGGACACGCTTCTCCTGCAGAGCTAGTGCAATCGCCTGCCAACTCGCTGCGTTGAACGCGTTCCTGACATCCAATGCTGCCACCATCAGACATCTGGGATCCCGCGAGTTGGTGCGATGGAAGGACCGGGCTTGCTGGCCTAGTTCGACGACGCGCTGGATCGCCTGCACCGTTGATCTCCCACGACGAAAGCCATACTGGGATGGTGAGAGCAAGATGGCATTGCTCTCTTCCAGGTGGTCGTTGAGACGGTTGAGGATTAGCCTCTCGAACACCTTGGAAACCGCTCCCAGCATGAGCAGCGGGCGATACGAAGACGGGTCCCCAGCTGGCTTGCCTGGCTTGGCAATCAGCACCAACCGTGCCTTCTTCCATGGCCTCGGGAACTCGCCGCGCTGCAGAAGATCGCCGTAGACTCGCGCGAACACCTCCGGGTGCTGGCGCACTGCTTCCTTTAGCGCTGCATTTGGGATGCCGTCAAGTCCCGGAGCTTTTGACGACGCCATCCTCGTTGCGGCCATAATCACCTCCTCGCTGGTGATCGGTGATACATCCGCTTCGTCGTCCATCTCAATCGCTGGCCACTCGAACGGCGGATGTGTCGGGAATAGGGTGTCTACAATCGGCTGTAGAACTGCGCGATCAGTCTCAGGTGGTGTGCGACTGCGCAGTTTGGCCATCACCACCTTGTACTCCATCCCGAACACATCATCCTCCACGCTATCGATCAGCTCCTGCATGCATCGTTCCTTGCTGTGGAGGATTTCCTGCGCAAGCAGCCCGCGTTGCCGAAGAAGATCGGAAGATGCGACGGCTCGATCTTCAGGAGTGGTAGCCCGATGGCGTTGTCCCTCAGCGACTGCGCAGCACTCCCGCAACCGCTCGATCTCAGGCGTCCACCAGTACATCTTCGGCGAGACACGAAAGGTTGGCCCGGTGACTCGCTGCATGACCCCGTCACAAGCAGCAGTTAAGCCGACGAGCAGTTCGTCCGGAGTTGATGCGAGGCTGAAGCGGCTGTTTGAGAGCGCTATCTCAAAGCACTCGCGATCGAACTGTGCCGTCTTCCACCTCACTCCGGCGTGCCTTGCTAGGCCGCTGGTGTTGTGCAGCCCTCCTCGTCGCTGTAGCTGGTGTTGATGCTGCTGATGTCGTCCACTCTGGCTTGTTCGCCTACTTGGAATGGCTACGCTGAATGCGATGTACCTGTGGTCACTGCCAGAGTATTTGTTGACGATACTCCATTCACCCGGAACTGCGACGCTTGGCGAGGCAAAGCTCACGTCGATCACGCTTTCACGTGCGACTCCGTTGCCGGTGAACGTTGGCTCGCTTCCAAGGTTCAGCGTCAGCAGCCCGAGATGGTTGACCGTTCCCATCAGATTCTCGCCTCGCGATGTTGTGCGAGCGCTGCCCCATTCCTCGTTCCACGCATTAAAGTCGCCTGCTAGCACCGTTGCAGGATACCCGGCGAGCGCCATTTCTACTGCTTCCAAATAGTCGTCGAACTCCGCATTGCTGATGCTGGGCGGTGCGTAACAGCTGGCAAAGGCAACGCCCCCGATTGTTGCAACCACCAATCCCGAGGCTGCGCTTCCTCCAAGATGTTGAATGGGGTATTCGCCGGTTGCAACAATAGCCACGTTCTGCTGCTCGTCGATCGCCCATTTGATGTTGTCACGCGGAGGCCTGTACAGTTCGCTGGCGATGACAACATGCGCGCCAACCTCCTTCGCCGTCTGCAGCATAAGATCTTGAGCTGCACGGCTCCGCCCGAGATTGATCTGCAGGACTTTTAACGTCGGCAGGTCGGGTGACCTATCGAGTGCGGGCCCTTGCAAATCGCGCAACACGGCTCCTCCTGGCAATCCATCGCCAGATGGCTCGTCTTCCCGCATCGGATGCAGGCGTCCGATCGATCGATCGCGCTCTTGCACTTCGCCTGCACGTGGCCGAGTTCCAGGCAACGGAAGCATCGTTGCAGCCAATCCTGTCGTTGCTGCACGCGGCTGACAGGACTCGAGGTGTACATCACCTTGATGTGCTGTCCTGCCAGCTTCTCCGCCGCCTTCTCGGAGACTCGAACCCAGGCCATCTTCGTCGAGTCGTTCATCGTGATCAGGCGAACCTCCTTCTCGCTGATGGGTTCCCCCGAAAGGGCTGTCAGCGCTTCCGCCACCTCCTTCACCGCCGCTAAAGGGTCGATATGATCTACTCGAACCTCGACTTTGTTGGTGATAAGTCTGCAACCGAGTGATGGAGTTGTTTTATCGCAGAATGCCTTCACTGCGTTAAACACCTCCAACGAGTTTGCGGATTCCGGCAAGCTCATAACCAATCGCGAGCGTGATGTTCGCCGTCCAATTCCGAGCACCTCAGACAGATGGGCCAGTTCTGTCGCCGAGCGAATCATCCGGTAGGCCTCCAAGTAGGCTTGACCCTCGCCTGGCGTGACTTCGATGGCGTCGGGACGATGTTTTGGCTGCCGATTAGTCACGTTTGTTGGAGCCTGCGCCTGCTGCTGGTTTTTGGACGCCGGCTGTGCTGCTGCTGTTTTCTGCTGCTGTGGTGGCTGCTTACGAGCCGGGCGCCGGACAACTTGCGCCCACGAGCCACCGTTATCGCCGATCGCATCCTCTGCAGCAGTAAGGGTGGGGAAGTCGCTGGATGGCTGCTGGCTTCGCTCACCCGTCTGCCGTTTCTGCTGCTGCTGTTGTTGCTGCTGCTGCTGCTGCTGCTGCTGCTGCTGCTGCTGCTGCTGCTGCTTCTGCTGCTGCTTCTGCTGCTGCTGCTGCTGCTGCTGCTGCTGCCGCTGCTTCTGCTGCTGCTGCTGTTGCTGTTTCGCCTGCTGCTGTTGCTGCTTCGCCTGCTGCTGCTGCTGCGACCCGGTGGCCGCCTGGCTGCGCTGTGCAACTGGTTGTAGTGGCGCGTCTGGAGAGGCATCTTGTTTGGCTGCAAGCTTCCGGATAAGCTCAGCCATCTCGCGAATTTCCTCCCGCAGTGCTTGCACTTCCTTCCAGTGCCGGCTGTCAGCTTCCTCCTTCGCCCGTTGAAGGTCCTTGATCATGTCAAGAAGCCCCTTGCGCTCATCCAGATTTGCCTGCAGCAACAACCGAGTGCTTATAAGCTCATCGGACATTATCGCGAGCGTGTTCTCCAGCGATGCCAACGACGCCATAACAGGCGCCGCCTCAGGAGCCTCAGGAGCTGGCTTGTTGCTGGAAGTCGCCTTCGTCGCCTTCGTCGTACTGCTCGATGCTGTGCTGCTGCGAGTAAGCAACACTTTCGGCTCAGCGGTGAGTTTTTTCGCGCCCTCCATCATGGTAGTGTCCACGGACACCGTCCGAGGACGCAGTAATCTGCTCATACCTCACTCCGACGCCCTCTGGTGGTGAGGGTTTCTGCCGCAATAATGGAGAACCCAAAACACGCTTTTCCGAGCGTAACTCCCCCAAATGGCTTCCAATTGTCTCGAACCCAACGGCGATTTGGTGTGTGATGATGTTGTGCACAATCTTCCAGAAGAACTCGACGCTCGTTTCCCCCTCCTTCTTCCAGAAAAACAGGAAAAACCGTTTCAGACGTGGTTTTTCCGCTCTGGGGGGGTGGTAGGTGGAAGTAGGGGGGCGGGATGGTGTTCCCCGCAATCCTCGTCTCAGGCTGCGTCGATAGAGGGGTCGCGTTGGGGGGTGCGGTCGGAAAATTGGGAAAACCCAGAAAACGCTTTTCCGGGCGTAACTCCCCCAAATGACGTCCAATCGTCTCGGACCCAACGGCGATTTGGTGTGTAATGATGTTGTGCACAACCTTGCCGAAGAACTCGACGCTCGTGTCCCCCTTCTTCTGCCAGAAAAACAGAAAAAACCGTTTAAGACGCGGTTTTTCCGCTCTGGGGGGGTGGTGGGTGGAGGTAGGGGGGCGGGATGGTGTTCCCCGCAATCCTCGTCTCAGGCTGCGTCGAAAGAGGGGTCGCGTTGGGGGGTGCGGTCGGAAAATTGGGAAAACCCAAAAAACGCTTTTCCGGGCGTAACTCCCCCAAATGACGTCCAATCGTCTCGGACCCAACGGCGATTTGGCGTGTGATGGTGTTGTCCACAACCTTGCCGAAGAACCCGACGCTCGTTTCCCCCTCCTTCTGCCAGAAAAACAGAAAAAAACCGTTTTAGACGCGGTTTTTCCGCTCTGGGGGGGTGGTGGGTGGAGGTAGGGGGGCGGGATGATGTTCAGATGCTTCCTCTCTGCAAGCCGCGTCGATCGATACCCCACTCGGTGGGGTGCGGCGTATGATTCGGCGACGGGGGGGGCCCGGAAAAACGCTATTTTCCAGGGGGGGTGGGGGAAAACCCTTGCGGGGGGGTATTCTTCGAGGTAAACGGACACCCCTCCCCGAACAAACCCCTATCGGGAGACGCCTGGTTTTCCCGCTACGCCCGGAAAACTCTTCTGCTGCACACTTTTCCGGCTGGAACGCCCCCTGGTGGTGGAAAACTGGTTGGGTTTTTGCGGGGGTGGGTGGGGGGCACCCGCCCGAACAATCCGTCCGAAGACCCCGATCGTCTATCTCCCCTCCTTCCCCGGGAAAACTCGGAAAAACCGTCTCCGGGGGGGGTTTATCCGCTCTGGGGGGCTGGTGGTGGGTGGTGGGGGGGCGGGGTGGCCACTTCCGAACTCCCCTCTTCGAGACGCGTCGATGGAGGGGTCGCACGCCTGGATCGGTGGACTGACCACCTGGTACACCAAGGGGGGGCAGAAAAGGCCCGCCGGGAACTCCAGGAAACCAGGGCGGACAACCCGTTCGAACACCGGGTGCCGGGTGTTCCGTCCGGAAGATTTTGAAATTCCAACCTCACTTTTAACCGACGCCAAAATTTCACACACACGCCGCCATTTTCGCGACACCGAAAACCGCGTGCTTTTTTGGGTGGAAATTTCCCCCGCCTATAACTCCGCGAGTTTTCCACGGATCCGCCTGGAATTTTCACAGCTTGTTCGCCTCCGGAAAACGCACAAACCACTATATGGCAGCTCTCTGCCAGCACTTATAGTTTGAGAGTTATAATCACTCAAAGTTTTGCACTTTAAACGTCCACAAAATGGCGTACTCCATGAAATCGTTAGTTCTGTCTTCACTGTTTGGTGCGTCTCAATAGCGCGCTTCTTTTGATACGTCACTTAAACAAATCGGTCCACTAATACGCGAGTTATTCCCGGAAAACCGTTCCCCGAAAAACTCCCCCAGTTTTCCGAATTTTCCGGAAAAATTCGGAGGGGGGGTTCAGGATGGCAATCGGGGGCCGGACACAAAAATCCACTGTCCTAACTGCCGAATTTCCCGAGTTTTCACCACTTCACTTTTTCCTCGCGGAGCACAGCGTGGATGCGTCTGCACTGTTCGGCTGCTCGATCGCCACTACAGGGATAACTGGCTTGTGGTCGCCAAGCGTTCATAGCGACGTGACTTTTTGATCCTTCGATGTCGGCTCTTCCTATCATTGTGAAGCAAAATTCCCCAAGCGTAGGATTGTTCACCCTTTCAAGGGAACGTGAGCTGGGTTTAGACCGTCGTGAGACAGGTTAGTTTTACCCTACTGGTGTGTGCTAATACGTGCTATCGTAACGGAACTCCTGTGCAGTACGAGAGGAACCACAGGTACGGACCACTGGCTCAATACTAGTTCGACCGGACTTTGGTATGACGCTACGTCCGCTGGATTATGCCTGAACGCCTCTAAGGTCGTAACCAATCCGAGCTGATAGCGCTTCAAAACCTAATGGGCAATCGGAAGCTAGCGGGCCTAACAACCCTCCGAGATCCGCTGGAACTGCCTCTGCAGCCTGGCGCCTCATCCCCGCTTCATAGACTGGGCCGCATCGCGCGGGGTCGCACTGCACGTGTTAGTACCTGACCATAGGGAACGCCGGTGGCCGCCGACCTCGCCGACCGTGGACTTGACTAGTTTCGATGCCCACCGACCGCCCGCAAACGACGGGACTTCAGGCTAGGAGTTTCAAGTTGTAGAGATGCGTTCGCATCGATCCTCTCAGGCGACCTACGCCTGGTGGTGTTATGGTGGACGCAAGGCACGTCCTGGCCCGGTAGTATGTACAAGAAAATGTACAAGTCCGGGAATACGGGGTGCATCGTATGTAACGTTCGATGTACATATAAAGCCTGGTAGGTGTTGGGATTATATCTGCAACACGGGCATTATCGAAAGATGGTTAAGTGGAGTCACCCAATGGGTGCCGTGCGTTATAAGGTACGTAATGCACAGTAGAGATACATTATCGGGAGGTGGAACCCGAAAAATGTACAAGTCCGGGAATACGGGGTGCATCGTATGTAACGTTCGATGTACATATAAAGCCTGGTAGGTGTTGGGATTATATCTGCAACACGGGCATTATCGAAAGATGGTTAAGTGGAGTCACCCAAAGGGTGCCGTGCGTTATAAGGTACGTAATGCACAGTAGAGATACATTGTCGGGAGGTGGAACCCGCAAAATGTACAAGTCCGGGAATACGGGGTGCATCGTATGTAACGTTCGATGTACATATAAAGCCTGGTAGGTGTTGGGATTATATCTGCAACACGGGCATTATCGAAAGATGGTTAAGTGGAGTCACCCAAAGGGTGCCGTGCGTTATAAGGTACGTAATGCACAGTAGAGATACATTGTCGGGAGGTGGAACCCGAAAAATGTACAAGTCCGGGAATACGGGGTGCATCGTATGTAACGTTCGATGTACATATAAAGCCTGGTAGGTGTTGGGATTATATCTGCAACACGGGCATTATCGAAAGATGGTTAAGTGGAGTCACCCAAAGGGTGCCGTGCGTTATAAGGTACGTAATGCACAGTAGAGATACATTGTCGGGAGGTGGAACCCGCAAAATGTACAAGTCCGGGAATACGGGGTGCATCGTATGTAACGTTCGATGTACATATAAAGCCTGGTAGGTGTTGGGATTATATCTGCAACACGGGCATTATCGAAAGATGGTTAAGTGGAGTCACCCAATGGGTGCCGTGCGTTATCAGGTACGTAATGCACAGTAGAGATACATTGTCGGGAGGTGGAACCCGAAAAATGTACAAGTCCGGGAATACGGGGTGCATCGTATGTAACGTTCGATGTACATATAAAGCCTGGTAGGTGTTGGGATTATATCTGCAACACGGGCATTATCGAAAGATGGTTAAGTGGAGTCACCCAATGGGTGCCGTGCGTTATCAGGTACGTAATGCACAGTAGAGATACATTGTCGGGAGGTGGAACCCGAAAAATGTACAAGTCCGGGAATACGGGGTGCATCGTATGTAACGTTCGATGTACATATAAAGCCTGGTAGGTGTTGGGATTATATCTGCAACACGGGCATTATCGAAAGATGGTTAAGTGGAGTCACCCAATGGGTGCCGTGCGTTATAAGGTACGTAATGCACAGTAGAGATACATTATCGGGAGGTGGAACCCGAAAAATGTACAAGTCCGGGAATACGGGGTGCATCGTATGTAACGTTCGATGTACATATAAAGCCTGGTAGGTGTTGGGATTATATCTGCAACACGGGCATTATCGAAAGATGGTTAAGTGGAGTCACCCAAAGGGTGCCGTGCGTTATAAGGTACGTAATGCACAGTAGAGATACATTGTCGGGAGGTGGAACCCGCAAAATGTACAAGTCCGGGAATACGGGGTGCATCGTATGTAACGTTCGATGTACATATAAAGCCTGGTAGGTGTTGGGATTATATCTGCAACACGGGCATTATCGAAAGATGGTTAAGTGGAGTCACCCAATGGGTGCCGTGCGTTATAAGGTACGTAATGCACAGTAGAGATACATTATCGGGAGGTGGAACCCGAAAAATGTACAAGTCCGGGAATACGGGGTGCATCGTATGTAACGTTCGATGTACATATAAAGCCTGGTAGGTGTTGGGATTATATCTGCAACACGGGCATTATCGAAAGATGGTTAAGTGGAGTCACCCAAAGGGTGCCGTGCGTTATAAGGTACGTAATGCACAGTAGAGATACATTGTCGGGAGGTGGAACCCGCAAAATGTACAAGTCCGGGAATACGGGGTGCATCGTATGTAACGTTCGATGTACATATAAAGCCTGGTAGGTGTTGGGATTATATCTGCAACACGGGCATTATCGAAAGATGGTTAAGTGGAGTCACCCAATGGGTGCCGTGCGTTATAAGGTACGTAATGCACAGTAGAGATACATTATCGGGAGGTGGAACCCGAAAAATGTACAAGTCCGGGAATACGGGGTGCATCGTATGTAACGTTCGATGTACATATAAAGCTTGGTAGGTGTTGGGATTATATCTGCAACACGGGCATTATCGAAAGATGGTTAAGTGGAGTCACCCAAAGGGTGCCGTGCGTTATAAGGTACGTAATGCACAGTAGAGATACATTGTCGGGAGGTGGAACCCGCAAAATGTACAAGTCCGGGAATACGGGGTGCATCGTATGTAACGTTCGATGTACATATAAAGCCTGGTAGGTGTTGGGATTATATCTGCAACACGGGCATTATCGAAAGATGGTTAAGTGGAGTCACCCAATGGGTGCCGTGCGTTATAAGGTACGTAATGCACAGTAGAGATACATTATCGGGAGGTGGAACCCGAAAAATGTACAAGTCCGGGAATACGGGGTGCATCGTATGTAACGTTCGATGTACATATAAAGCCTGGTAGGTGTTGGGATTATATCTGCAACACGGGCATTATCGAAAGATGGTTAAGTGGAGTCACCCAAAGGGTGCCGTGCGTTATAAGGTACGTAATGCACAGTAGAGATACATTGTCGGGAGGTGGAACCCGCAAAATGTACAAGTCCGGGAATACGGGGTGCATCGTATGTAACGTTCGATGTACATATAAAGCCTGGTAGGTGTTGGGATTATATCTGCAACACGGGCATTATCGAAAGATGGTTAAGTGGAGTCACCCAATGGGTGCCGTGCGTTATCAGGTACGTAATGCACAGTAGAGATACATTGTCGGGAGGTGGAACCCGAAAAATGTACAAGTCCGGGAATACGGGGTGCATCGTATGTAACGTTCGATGTACATATAAAGCCTGGTAGGTGTTGGGATTATATCTGCAACACGGGCATTATCGAAAGATGGTTAAGTGGAGTCACCCAATGGGTGCCGTGCGTTATCAGGTACGTAATGCACAGTAGAGATACATTGTCGGGAGGTGGAACCCGAAAAATGTACAAGTCCGGGAATACGGGGTGCATCGTATGTAACGTTCGATGTACATATAAAGCCTGGTAGGTGTTGGGATTATATCTGCAACACGGGCATTATCGAAAGATGGTTAAGTGGAGTCACCCAATGGGTGCCGTGCGT
This sequence comes from Anopheles stephensi, assembly GCF_013141755.1. Lineage (NCBI taxonomy): Eukaryota > Metazoa > Arthropoda > Insecta > Diptera > Culicidae > Anopheles > Anopheles stephensi. Next base: position 4,509 of record NW_023405062.1, on the reverse strand, counting down.
TATAAGGTACGTAATGCACAGTAGAGATACATTATCGGGAGGTGGAACCCGAAAAATGTACAAGTCCGGGAATACGGGGTGCATCGTATGTAACGTTCGATGTACATATAAAGCCTGGTAGGTGTTGGGATTATATCTGCAACACGGGCATTATCGAAAGATGGTTAAGTGGAGTCACCCAAAGGGTGCCGTGCGTTATAAGGTACGTAATGCACAGTAGAGATACATTGTCGGGAGGTGGAACCCGAAAAATGTACAAGTCCGGGAATACGGGGTGCATCGTATGTAACGTTCGATGTACATATAAAGCCTGGTAGGTGTTGGGATTATATCTGCAACACGGGCATTATCGAAAGATGGTTAAGTGGAGTCACCCAATGGGTGCCGTGCGTTATCAGGTACGTAATGCACAGTAGAGATACATTGTCGGGAGGTGGAACCCGAAAAATGTACAAGTCCGGGAATACGGAAAAGTTCCCCATGAAAGGCTGGGGATACAATTATTGATACAAATAATGTGCCTAAGGGTACATTTATTTTTCTAAGTCCCAGAAATCCGTCACTGAACATCACGACTTACAAACACATCTTCCCCCGGTCCTCCCATATACGGCACGGGGACAAGTATGAAGAATGAAAATCATGTGTGTATGGAACATATAATGTGCCTGAGAGCACATTTTTTTTCTAAGTCCCAGAAATCCGTCACTGAACATCACGACTTACGAAGACATGTTCCCCCGGTCCTCCCATGTACGGCACGGGGACTAGTATGAAGAATGAAAATCATGTGTGTATGAAACATATAATGTGCCTGAGAGCACATTTTTTTTCTAAGTCCCAGAAATCCGTCACTGAACATCACGACTTACGAAGACATGTTCCCCGGTCCTCCCATATACGGCACGGGGACAAGTATGAAGAATGAAAATCATGTGTGTATGGAACATATAATGTGCCTGAGAGCACATTTTTTTTCTAAGTCCCAGAAATCCGTCACTGAACATCACGACTTACGAAGACATGTTCCCCCGGTCCTCCCATATACGGCACGGGGACAAGTATGAAGAATGAAAATAATGTGTGTATGGAACATATAATGTGCCTGAGAGCACATTTTTTTTCTAAGTCCCAGAAATCCGTCACTGAACATCACGACTTACGAAGACATGTTCCCCCGGTCCTCCCATATACGGCACGGGGACAAGTATGAAGTATGAAAATTTTTGGTCACAGCGTGAAATCCCTCTAATGATCATGAAAATAGCATCGGATCACTTATCTGACCATAAAAAGTGAACCAAAACCCTATTTGGACAAACTTTTTGGTCCTATGAAAAATTCACTTTTCATATATGTCATGGTCGAAAATTTTCTAAGTCCCAAAAAATCACTTATTCTCGAATATCTCGAAAACTACGTATCGGACAGGGGTCAACCAAGGTGTTTTAGAAAGGTCTTTACAAGCTCTATTTAATGAGCCATAGCGACTTTCAAGTGATTTTTTGACACTTTTTCGCATATCGGCATCCTTGGTTCCCATACTGGCCATAGGCCATAGGGCACCGAACGGCCAACTTTTGGTCCGGGGGTGAAATTTTTTTTTCACGAGATTTTGATGAAAATGGCTTCGGAACGCGTTTCTAATAATGAAAAGTGAAACCAAACAGTATTTGCGAAGAAAAAATTGTCCTATGAAAAAATCACTTTTTCTTAGGGTACGGGTCAAAAATTTTCTAAGTCCCAAAAAATCACATATTCTCGAATATCTCGAAAACTACGTATCGGACAGGGGTCAACCAAGGTGTTTTAGAAAGGTCTTTACAAGCTCTATTTAATGAGCCATAGCGACTTTCAAGTGATTTTTTGACACTTTTTCGCATATCGGCATCCTTGGTTCCCATACTGGCCATAGGCCATAGGGCACCGAACGGCCAACTTTTGGTCCGGGGGTGAAATTTTTTTTTCACGAGATTTTGATGAAAATGGCTTCGGAACGCGTTTCTAATAATGAAAAGTGAAACCAAACAGTATTTGCGAAGAAAAAATTGTCCTATGAAAAAATCACTTTTCATATATGTCATGGTCGAAAATTTTCTAAGTCCCAAAAAATCACTTATTCTCGAATATCTCGAAAACTACGTATCGGACAGGGGTCAACCAAGGTGTTTTAGAAAGGTCTTTACAAGCTCTATTTAATGAGCCATAGCGACTTTCAAGTGATTTTTTGACACTTTTTCGCATATCGGCATCCTTGGTTCCCATACTGGCCATAGGCCATAGGGCACCGAACGGCCAACTTTTGGTCCGGGGGTGAAATTTTTTTTTCACGAGATTTTGATGAAAATGGCTTCGGAACGCGTTTCTAATAATGAAAAGTGAAACCAAACAGTATTTGCGAAGAAAAAATTGTCCTATGAAAAAATCACTTTTTCTTAGGGTACGGGTCAAAAATTTTCTAAGTCCCAAAAAATCACATTTTCTCGAATATCTCGAAAACTACTTATCGGACAGGGGTCAACCAAGGTGTTTTAGAAAGGTCTTTACAAGCTCTATTTAATGAGCCATAGCGACTTTCAAGTGATTTTTTGACACTTTTTCGCATATCGGCATCCTTGGTTCCCATACTGGCCATAGGCCATAGGGCACCGAACGGCCAACTTTTGGTCCGGGGGTGAAATTTTTTTTCACGAGATTTTGATGAAAATGGCTTCGGAACGCGTTTCTAATAATGAAAAGTGAAACCAAACAGTATTTGCGAAGAAAAAATTGTCCTATGAAAAAATCACTTTTTCTTAGGGTACGGGTCAAAAATTTTCTAAGTCCCAAAAAATCACATTTTCTCGAATATCTCGAAAACTACTTATCGGACAGGGGTCAACCAAGGTGTTTTAGAAAGGTCTCAACAAGCTCTAAATAATGGGCCATAGCGACTTTTTAGTGATTTTTTGACAAATTTTGTCATATCGGCATCCCGAGTTCCCATACTGGCCATAGGCCATGGGGCCCCGAACGAAAAAATTTTGGTCCGAGGGTCAAAATTTTTTTTCTCATAAATTTGTTCAAAACGCCGTCGGAACGCGCCTTAGATCATGAAAAGTGAAAAGAAACAGTATTTTGCAAAAGTTGGGGTGGCCTATGACTTACATGGCCACGTCCTAGGTCCGAGTTCCCGAGGTCGTGTTCTTCAGTGGCGGAAAAAAATGGCCACTTGTGGGAGATGCAAATGTTCATTTTGTATTATAGGGGACACACTATCGAAGCGGAAAATTTCAGAAATGGCCTAAAAACGTGAAGAAATGATGGGGGTATGTACGAAAAGAAGGTTTTTATGGTCAACGGTGAAAATTTTTTTTTATGAAAACATTTTGGTCTCCCACCGTTCCATGAATTTCTAGGACCAAAATCGAAAAATTTGAAAACTTCACGATCGAAAGGGAAACGCATATGTGGTGTTCCTAGTGTGTACGGTGTACGAAAACGGGTTCACGATGAGATATCAGGCAATAAGTGGACCTAAATGAGTTATACGGGTAGAGACGAGGTGTCCAAAGACCGAAATAGGGGTACCAACTGAGAACGAAATGAAGGTCCCCGAAGTCGCCATACAAGTTATAGGAGGTGTCCCAAAGTACGAAAAGAGTTCCATATTCGGCTGTTCCTACTATATGGTTCCCTGATTGCTGCTCCAAGGAGTAGTGAGGAAGTGTCCAAAGGTCTGTTGGGGGGTATCGAGGTGATACCCTCGACGGACACATATTGCACGAAAAGTGGTTCGATGATCTATCCTGTAGGTCGTACGGCAGCCACCCGCTGGAAGTACGCGGTATTCCGCAATAAAACGTTCGCCAGACGAACAAACAAATTGGAATTAGCCATCGTATGTAGTATACGGAAACGAAACGAAAATGTAAGGTGATTAGGGATCCGGGAGCAATCTCGCGATCCCATGGTTCGGTGTAAGAAATGATACGAAGTGTTCAAAGTCTCCTCTGGAGGCAGAACCATCGTAGCAAAGTTCGGGAACCCAAGGGTCACAAAACTCGTAGGACGATATCCACGAATATCGGGGACTTGTGGGGACTACCGTGCCCTGACAAGTCAACTACACTTAACTGGTGATGGTCGTCCTACGGGGACCTGCGGGGAACAAAAGGGTCACTAAAACTCGTAGGACAATATCTCCGATAATCGGGGACTTGTGGGGACCACCGTGCCCTGACAAGTCAACTACACCTTAAACTGGTGATGGTTGTCCTACGGGGACCTGCCGGAACCCAAGGGTCACAAAAAACTCGTAGACGATATCCACGAATAATCGGGGACTTGTGGGGACTACCGTGCCCTGACAAGTCAACTACACCTTAACTGGTGATGGTCGTCCTACGGGGACCTGCGGGGAGCAAAAGGTGAGTCAGAAACAATCGTAGGACGATATCCACGAATAATCGGGGACTTGTGGGGACTACCGTGCCCTGACAAGTCAACTACACCTTAACTGGTGATGGT
>NW_023405061.1:252500-255615 GCF_013141755.1 Anopheles stephensi | reverse complement strand
CCATATACGGCACGGGACAAGTATGAAGAATGAAAATCATGTGTGTATGGAACATATAATGTGCCTGAGAGCACATTTTTTTTTCTAAGTCCAGAAATCCGTCACTGAACATCACGATTACGAAAACATGTTCCCCCGGTCCTCCCATATACGGCACGGGGACAAGTATGAAGAATGAAAATAATGTGTGTATGCGAACATATAATGTGCCTGAGAGCACATTTTTTTTCTAAGTCCCAGAAATCCGTCACTGAACATCACGACTTACGAAAGACATGTTCCCCCGGTCCCTCCATATACGGCACCGGGACAAGTATGAAAGTATGAAAATTTTTGGTCCATCACAAGCGTGAATCCCTCTAATGATCATGAAAATGGCATCGGAACACTTATCTGAATATAAAAAGTGAAACCAAAACCCTATTGGAAAACTTTTTGGTCCTATGAAAATTCACTTTCATATATGTCATGGTCGAAAATTTCTAAGTCCCGAAAAAATCACTTATTCTCGAATATCTCGAAAACTACGTATCGGACAGGGGTTCAAACCAAGGTGTTTTAGAAAGGTCTTTACAAGCTCTATTTAATGAGCCATAGCGACTTTCAAGTGATTTTTTGACACTTTTTCGCATATCGGCAATCCTTGGTTCCCATACTGGCCATAGGCCATAGGGCCACCGAACGGCCAACTTTTGGTCCGGGGGTGAAATTTTTTTTTCACGAGATTTTGATGAAAATGGCTTCGGAACGCGTTTCTAATAATGAAAAGTGAAACCAAACAGTATTTGCGAAGAAAAAATTGTCCTATGAAAAAATCACTTTTTCTCTTAGGGTACGGGTCAAAAATTTTTCTAAGTCCCCAAAAAATCACATTATTCTCGAATATCTCGAAAACTACGTATCGGACAGGGGTCAACCAAGGTGTTTTAGAAGGTCTTTACAAGCTCTATTTAATGAGCCATAGCGACTTTCAAGTGATTTTTTGACACTTTTTCGCATATCGGCATCCTTGGTTCCCATACTGGCCATAGGCCATAGGGCACCGAACGGCCAACTTTTGGTCCGGGGGTGAAATTTTTTTTTCACGAGATTTTGATGAAAATGGCTTCGGAACGCGTTTCTAATAATGAAAAGTGAAACCAAACAGTATTTGCGAAGAAAAAATTGTCCTATGAAAAAATCACTTTTTCTTAGGGTACGGGTCAAAAATTTTCTAAGTCCCAAAAAATCACATTTTCTCGAATATCTCGAAAACTACTTATCGGACAGGGGTCAACCAAGGTGTTTTAGAAAGGTCTCAACAAGCTCTAAATAATGGGCCATAGCGACTTTTTAGTGATTTTTTGACAAATTTTGTCATATCGGCATCCCGAGTTCCCATACTGGCCATAGGCCATGGGGCCCCGAACGAAAAAATTTTGGTCCGAGGGTCAAAATTTTTTTTCTCATAAATTTGTTCAAACGCCGTCGGAACGCGCCTTAGATCATGAAAAGTGAAAAGAAACAGTATTTTGCAAAAGTTGGGGTGGCCTATGACTTACATGGCCACGTCCTAGGTCCGAGTTCCCGAGGTCGTGTTCTTCAGTGGCGGAAAAAAATGGCCACTTGTGGGAGATGCAAAATGTTCATTTTGTATTATAGGGGACACACTATCGAAGCGAAAATTTCAGAAATGGCCTAAAACGTGAAGAAATGATGGGGTATGTACGAAAAGAAGGTTTTTATGGTCAAACGGTGAAAATTTTTTTTTATGAAAAATTTTGGTCTCCCACCGTTCATGAATTTCTAGGACCAAAAATCGAAAAATTTGAAAACTTCACGATCGAAAGGGAAACGCATATGTGGTGTTCCTAGGTGTGTACGGTGTACGAAAAACGGGTTCACGATGAGATATCAGGCAAATAAGTGGACCTAAAGTGAGTTATACGGGTAAGACGAGGTGTCCAAAGACCGAAATAGGGGTACCAACTGAGAACGAAATGAAGGTCCCCGAAGTCGCCATACAAGTTATAGGAGGTGTCCAAAGTACGAAAAGAGTTCCATATTCGGCTGTTCCTACTATATGGTTCCCTGATTGCTGCTCCAAGGAGTAGTGAGGAAGTGTCCAAAGGTCTGTTGGGGTATCGAGGTGATACCCTCGACGGACAATATGCACGAAAAGTGGTTCGATGATCTATCCTGTAGGTCGTACGGCAGCCATACCCGGCTGGAAGTACCGCGGTAATTCCGCAATAAAACGTTCGCCAGACGAACAAACAAATTGAATTAGCTCATCGTAGTGTACGGAAACGAAACGAAAATGTAAGGTGATTAGGGATCCGGGAGCAATCTCGCGATCCCATGGTTCGGTGTAAGAAATGATACGAAGTGTTCATAAGTCTCCTCTGGAGGCAGAACCATCGTAGCAAAGTTCGGGAACCCAAGGGTCACAAAAACTCGTAGGACGATATCCACGAATAATCGGGGACTTGTGGGGACTACCGTGCCCTGACAAGTCAACTACACCTTAACTGGTGATGGTCGTCCTACGGGGACCTGCGGGGAACAAAAGGGTCACTAAAACTCGTAGGACAATATCTCCGAATAATCGGGGACTTGTGGGGACCACCGTGCCCTGACAAGTCAACTACACCTTAACTGGTGATGGTTGTCCTACGGGGACCTGCCGGGAACCCAAGGGTCACAAAAACTCGTAGGACGATATCCACGAATAATCGGGGACTTGTGGGGACTACCGTGCCCTGACAAGTCAACTACACCTTAACTGGTGATGGTCGTCCTACGGGGACCTGCGGGGAGCAAAAGGAGTCAGAAACAATCGTAGGACGATATCCACGAATAATCGGGGACTTGTGGGGACTACCGTGCCCTGACAAGTCAACTACACCTTAACTGGTGATGGTCGTCCTACGGGGACCTTCAGGGAGCCGCAGTAAGTCGCAGGTCGTATGCGAGCCTTGATTGGTCCTGTTGGGGGCGTGCGGGGTGTAATGCCTCGGTACGTCAAATGTTGGTGTACGATGTACATCGATAATCTGACATCCTCCTGAACAACCTTTGCTCGTGTGGTTATTGGCGCTGTGGAGTCGGTGTACTGCCGCAGGTCAATGAGAGT
>NW_023405061.1:237500-242500 GCF_013141755.1 Anopheles stephensi | reverse complement strand
GCAACACGGGCATTATCGAAAGATGGTTAAGTGGAGTCACCCAATGGGTGCCGTGCGTTATAAGGTACGTAATGCACAGTAGAGATACATTGTCGGGAGGTGGAACCCGAAAAATGTACAAGTCCGGGAATACGGGGTGCATCGTATGTAACGTTCGATGTACATATAAAGCCTGGTAGGTGTTGGGATTATATCTGCAACACGGGCATTATCGAAAGATGGTTAAGTGGAGTCACCCAATGGGTGCCGTGCGTTATCAGGTACGTAATGCACAGTAGAGATACATTGTCGGGAGGTGGAACCCGAAAAATGTACAAGTCCGGGAATACGGGGTGCATCGTATGTAACGTTCGATGTACATATAAAGCCTGGTAGGTGTTGGGATTATATCTGCAACACGGGCATTATCGAAAGATGGTTAAGTGGAGTCACCCAATGGGTGCCGTGCGTTATCAGGTACGTAATGCACAGTAGAGATACATTGTCGGGAGGTGGAACCCGAAAAATGTACAAGTCCGGGAATACGGGGTGCATCGTATGTAACGTTCGATGTACATATAAAGCCTGGTAGGTGTTGGGATTATATCTGCAACACGGGCATTATCGAAAGATGGTTAAGTGGAGTCACCCAATGGGTGCCGTGCGTTATCAGGTACGTAATGCACAGTAGAGATACATTGTCGGGAGGTGGAACCCGAAAAATGTACAAGTCCGGGAATACGGGGTGCATCGTATGTAACGTTCGATGTACATATAAAGCCTGGTAGGTGTTGGGATTATATCTGCAACACGGGCATTATCGAAAGATGGTTAAGTGGAGTCACCCAATGGGTGCCGTGCGTTATCAGGTACGTAATGCACAGTAGAGATACATTGTCGGGAGGTGGAACCCGAAAAATGTACAAGTCCGGGAATACGGGGTGCATCGTATGTAACGTTCGATGTACATATAAAGCCTGGTAGGTGTTGGGATTATATCTGCAACACGGGCATTATCGAAAGATGGTTAAGTGGAGTCACCCAATGGGTGCCGTGCGTTATCAGGTACGTAATGCACAGTAGAGATACATTGTCGGGAGGTGGAACCCGAAAAATGTACAAGTCCGGGAATACGGGGTGCATCGTATGTAACGTTCGATGTACATATAAAGCCTGGTAGGTGTTGGGATTATATCTGCAACACGGGCATTATCGAAAGATGGTTAAGTGGAGTCACCCAATGGGTGCCGTGCGTTATCAGGTACGTAATGCACAGTAGAGATACATTGTCGGGAGGTGGAACCCGAAAAATGTACAAGTCCGGGAATACGGGGTGCATCGTATGTAACGTTCGATGTACATATAAAGCCTGGTAGGTGTTGGGATTATATCTGCAACACGGGCATTATCGAAAGATGGTTAAGTGGAGTCACCCAATGGGTGCCGTGCGTTATAAGGTACGTAATGCACAGTAGAGATACATTGTCGGGAGGTGGAACCCGAAAAATGTACAAGTCCGGGAATACGGGGTGCATCGTATGTAACGTTCGATGTACATATAAAGCCTGGTAGGTGTTGGGATTATATCTGCAACACGGGCATTATCGAAAGATGGTTAAGTGGAGTCACCCAATGGGTGCCGTGCGTTATCAGGTACGTAATGCACAGTAGAGATACATTGTCGGGAGGTGGAACCCGAAAAATGTACAAGTCCGGGAATACGGAAAAGTTCCCCATGAAAGGCTGGGGATACAATTATTGATACAAATAATGTGCCTAAGGGTACATTTATTTTTCTAAGTCCCAGAAATCCGTCACTGAACATCACGACTTACAAACACATCTTCCCCCGGTCCTCCCATATACGGCACGGGGACAAGTATGAGAATGAATCATGTGTATGGACATATAATTCTGAAGCACATTTTTTTCTAAAGTCGTCCGATTAAACGCTCCATATACGGCACGGGGACAGTATGAAGAATGAAAACATGTGTGTATGTAACATATAATGTGCCTGAGAGCACATTTTTTTTTTCTAAGTCCCGAAATCCGTCACCCCCGAAATCACGACTTCGAAGACATGTTCCCCCGGTCCTCCCATATACGGCCGGGACAAGTATGAAGAATGAAATATGTGGTATGGAACATTAATGTGCTGAGAAGCACATTTTTTTTCTAAGTCCAGAATACGTCACTGAACTCACGACCTTACCAAACACATGTTCCCCCGGTCCTCCCATATACGGCACGGGGACAAGTATGAAGTATTGGGACAAAATTTTTGTAACAGCGTGAAATCCCTCTAATGATCATGAAAATAGCATCGGATCACTTATCTGACCATAAAAAGTGAACCAAAACCCTATTTGGACAAACTTTTTGGTCCTATGAAAAATTCACTTTTCATATATGTCATGGTCGAAAATTTTCTAAGTCCCAAAAAATCACATATTCTCGAATATCTCGAAAACTACGTATCGGACAGGGGTCAACCAAGGTGTTTTAGAAAGGTCTTTACAAGCTCTATTTAATGAGCCATAGCGACTTTCAAGTGATTTTTTGACACTTTTTCGCATATCGGCATCCTTGGTTCCCATACTGGCCATAGGCCATAGGGCACCGAACGGCCAACTTTTGGTCCGGGGGTGAAATTTTTTTTTCACGAGATTTTGATGAAAATGGCTTCGGAACGCGTTTCTAATAATGAAAAGTGAAACCAAACAGTATTTGCGAAGAAAAAATTGTCCTATGAAAAAATCACTTTTTCTTAGGGTACGGGTCAAAAATTTTCTAAGTCCCAAAAAATCACTTATTCTCGAATATCTCGAAAACTACGTATCGGACAGGGGTCAACCAAGGTGTTTTAGAAAGGTCTTTACAAGCTCTATTTAATGAGCCATAGCGACTTTCAAGTGATTTTTTGACACTTTTTCGCATATCGGCATCCTTGGTTCCCATACTGGCCATAGGCCATAGGGCACCGAACGGCCAACTTTTGGTCCGGGGGTGAAATTTTTTTTTCACGAGATTTTGATGAAAATGGCTTCGGAACGCGTTTCTAATAATGAAAAGTGAAACCAAACAGTATTTGCGAAGAAAAAATTGTCCTATGAAAAAATCACTTTTTCTTAGGGTACGGGTCAAAAATTTTCTAAGTCCCAAAAAATCACTTATTCTCGAATATCTCGAAAACTACTTATCGGACAGGGGTCAACCAAGGTGTTTTAGAAAGGTCTTTACAAGCTCTATTTAATGAGCCATAGCGACTTTCAAGTGATTTTTTGACACTTTTTCGCATATCGGCATCCTTGGTTCCCATACTGGCCATAGGCCATAGGGCACCGAACGGCCAACTTTTGGTCCGGGGGTGAAATTTTTTTTTCACGAGATTTTGATGAAAATGGCTTCGGAACGCGTTTCTAATAATGAAAAGTGAAACCAAACAGTATTTGCGAAGAAAAAATTGTCCTATGAAAAAATCACTTTTTCTTAGGGTACGGGTCAAAAATTTTCTAAGTCCCAAAAAATCACATTTTCTCGAATATCTCGAAAACTACTTATCGGACAGGGGTCAACCAAGGTGTTTTAGAAAGGTCTCAACAAGCTCTAAATAATGGGCCATAGCGACTTTTTAGTGATTTTTTGACAAATTTTGTCATATCGGCATCCCGAGTTCCCATACTGGCCATAGGCCATGGGGCCCCGAACGAAAAAATTTTGGTCCGAGGGTCAAAATTTTTTTTCTCATAAATTTGTTCAAAACGCCGTCGGAACGCGCCTTAGATCATGAAAAGTGAAAAGAAACAGTATTTTGCAAAAGTTGGGGTGGCCTATGACTTACATGGCCACGTCCTAGGTCCGAGTTCCCGAGGTCGTGTTCTTCAGTGGCGGAAAAAAATGGCCACTTGTGGGAGATGCAAAATGTTCATTTTGTATTATAGGGGACACACTATCGAAGCGAAAATTTCAGAAATGGCCTAAAACGTGAAGAAATGATGGGGTATGTACGAAAAGAAGGTTTTTATGGTCAAACGGTGAAAATTTTTTTTTTATGAAAAATTTTGGTCTCCCACCGTTCATGAATTTCTAGGACCAAAAATCGAAAAATTTGAAAACTTCACGATCGAAAGGGAAACGCATATGTGGTGTTCCTAGGTGTGTACGGTGTACGAAAAACGGGTTCACGATGAGATATCAGGCAAATAAGTGGACCTAAAGTGAGTTATACGGGTAAGACGAGGTGTCCAAAGACCGAAATAGGGGTACCAACTGAGAACGAAATGAAGGTCCCCGAAGTCGCCATACAAGTTATAGGAGGTGTCCAAAGTACGAAAAGAGTTCCATATTCGGCTGTTCCTACTATATGGTTCCCTGATTGCTGCTCCAAGGAGTAGTGAGGAAGTGTCCAAAGGTCTGTTGGGGGTATCGAGGTGATACCCTCGACGGACAATATGCACGAAAAGTGGTTCGATGATCTATCCTGTAGGTCGTACGGCAGCCATACCCGGCTGGAAGTACCGCGGTAATTCCGCAATAAAACGTTCGCCAGACGAACAAACAAATTGAATTAGCTCATCGTAGTGTACGGAAACGAAACGAAAATGTAAGGTGATTAGGGATCCGGGAGCAATCTCGCGATCCCATGGTTCGGTGTAAGAAATGATACGAAGTGTTCATAAGTCTCCTCTGGAGGCAGAACCATCGTAGCAAAGTTCGGGAACCCAAGGGTCACAAAAACTCGTAGGACGATATCCACGAATAATCGGGGACTTGTGGGGACTACCGTGCCCTGACAAGTCAACTACACCTTAACTGGTGATGGTCGTCCTACGGGGACCTGCGGGGAACAAAAGGGTCACTAAAACTCGTAGGACAATATCTCCGAATAATCGGGGACTTGTGGGGACCACCGTGCCCTGACAAGTCAACTACACCTTAACTGGTGATGGTTGTCCTACGGGGACCTGCCGGGAACCCAAGGGTCACAAAAACTCGTAGGACGATATCCACGAATAATC
>NW_023405061.1:217500-227500 GCF_013141755.1 Anopheles stephensi | reverse complement strand
GAAGAAGATCGGAAGATGCGACGGCTCGATCTTCAGGAGTGGTAGCCCGATGGCGTTGTCCCTCAGCGACTGCGCAGCACTCCCGCAACCGCTCGATCTCAGGCGTCCACCAGTACATCTTCGGCGAGACACGAAAGGTTGGCCCGGTGACTCGCTGCATGACCCCGTCACAAGCAGCAGTTAAGCCGACGAGCAGTTCGTCCGGAGTTGATGCGAGGCTGAAGCGGCTGTTTGAGAGCGCTATCTCAAAGCACTCGCGATCGAACTGTGCCGTCTTCCACCTCACTCCGGCGTGCCTTGCTAGGCCGCTGGTGTTGTGCAGCCCTCCTCGTCGCTGTAGCTGGTGTTGATGCTGCTGATGTCGTCCACTCTGGCTTGTTCGCCTACTTGGAATGGCTACGCTGAATGCGATGTACCTGTGGTCACTGCCAGAGTATTTGTTGACGATACTCCATTCACCCGGAACTGCGACGCTTGGCGAGGCAAAGCTCACGTCGATCACGCTTTCACGTGCGACTCCGTTGCCGGTGAACGTTGGCTCGCTTCCAAGGTTCAGCGTCAGCAGCCCGAGATGGTTGACCGTTCCCATCAGATTCTCGCCTCGCGATGTTGTGCGAGCGCTGCCCCATTCCTCGTTCCACGCATTAAAGTCGCCTGCTAGCACCGTTGCAGGATACCCGGCGAGCGCCATTTCTACTGCTTCCAAATAGTCGTCGAACTCCGCATTGCTGATGCTGGGCGGTGCGTAACAGCTGGCAAAGGCAACGCCCCCGATTGTTGCAACCACCAATCCCGAGGCTGCGCTTCCTCCAAGATGTTGAATGGGGTATTCGCCGGTTGCAACAATAGCCACGTTCTGCTGCTCGTCGATCGCCCATTTGATGTTGTCACGCGGAGGCCTGTACAGTTCGCTGGCGATGACAACATGCGCGCCAACCTCCTTCGCCGTCTGCAGCATAAGATCTTGAGCTGCACGGCTCCGCCCGAGATTGATCTGCAGGACTTTTAACGTCGGCAGGTCGGGTGACCTATCGAGTGCGGGCCCTTGCAAATCGCGCAACACGGCTCCTCCTGGCAATCCATCGCCAGATGGCTCGTCTTCCCGCATCGGATGCAGGCGTCCGATCGATCGATCGCGCTCTTGCACTTCGCCTGCACGTGGCCGAGTTCCAGGCAACGGAAGCATCGTTGCAGCCAATCCTGTCGTTGCTGCACGCGGCTGACAGGACTCGAGGTGTACATCACCTTGATGTGCTGTCCTGCCAGCTTCTCCGCCGCCTTCTCGGAGACTCGAACCCAGGCCATCTTCGTCGAGTCGTTCATCGTGATCAGGCGAACCTCCTTCTCGCTGATGGGTTCCCCCGAAAGGGCTGTCAGCGCTTCCGCCACCTCCTTCACCGCCGCTAAAGGGTCGATATGATCTACTCGAACCTCGACTTTGTTGGTGATAAGTCTGCAACCGAGTGATGGAGTTGTTTTATCGCAGAATGCCTTCACTGCGTTAAACACCTCCAACGAGTTTGCGGATTCCGGCAAGCTCATAACCAATCGCGAGCGTGATGTTCGCCGTCCAATTCCGAGCACCTCAGACAGATGGGCCAGTTCTGTCGCCGAGCGAATCATCCGGTAGGCCTCCAAGTAGGCTTGACCCTCGCCTGGCGTGACTTCGATGGCGTCGGGACGATGTTTTGGCTGCCGATTAGTCACGTTTGTTGGAGCCTGCGCCTGCTGCTGGTTTTTGGACGCCGGCTGTGCTGCTGCTGTTTTCTGCTGCTGTGGTGGCTGCTTACGAGCCGGGCGCCGGACAACTTGCGCCCACGAGCCACCGTTATCGCCGATCGCATCCTCTGCAGCAGTAAGGGTGGGGAAGTCGCTGGATGGCTGCTGGCTTCGCTCACCCGTCTGCCGTTTCTGCTGCTGCTGTTGTTGCTGCTGCTGCTGCTGCTGCTGCTGCTGCTGCTGCTGCTGCTGCTGCTGCTTCTGCTGCTGCTTCTGCTGCTGCTGCTGCTGCTGCTGCTGCTGCCGCTGCTTCTGCTGCTGCTGCTGTTGCTGTTTCGCCTGCTGCTGTTGCTGCTTCGCCTGCTGCTGCTGCTGCGACCCGGTGGCCGCCTGGCTGCGCTGTGCAACTGGTTGTAGTGGCGCGTCTGGAGAGGCATCTTGTTTGGCTGCAAGCTTCCGGATAAGCTCAGCCATCTCGCGAATTTCCTCCCGCAGTGCTTGCACTTCCTTCCAGTGCCGGCTGTCAGCTTCCTCCTTCGCCCGTTGAAGGTCCTTGATCATGTCAAGAAGCCCCTTGCGCTCATCCAGATTTGCCTGCAGCAACAACCGAGTGCTTATAAGCTCATCGGACATTATCGCGAGCGTGTTCTCCAGCGATGCCAACGACGCCATAACAGGCGCCGCCTCAGGAGCCTCAGGAGCTGGCTTGTTGCTGGAAGTCGCCTTCGTCGCCTTCGTCGTACTGCTCGATGCTGTGCTGCTGCGAGTAAGCAACACTTTCGGCTCAGCGGTGAGTTTTTTCGCGCCCTCCATCATGGTAGTGTCCACGGACACCGTCCGAGGACGCAGTAATCTGCTCATACCTCACTCCGACGCCCTCTGGTGGTGAGGGTTTCTGCCGCAATAATGGAGAACCCAAAACACGCTTTTCCGAGCGTAACTCCCCCAAATGGCTTCCAATTGTCTCGAACCCAACGGCGATTTGGTGTGTGATGATGTTGTGCACAATCTTCCAGAAGAACTCGACGCTCGTTTCCCCCTCCTTCTTCCAGAAAAACAGGAAAAACCGTTTCAGACGTGGTTTTTCCGCTCTGGGGGGGTGGTAGGTGGAAGTAGGGGGGCGGGATGGTGTTCCCCGCAATCCTCGTCTCAGGCTGCGTCGATAGAGGGGTCGCGTTGGGGGGTGCGGTCGGAAAATTGGGAAAACCCAGAAAACGCTTTTCCGGGCGTAACTCCCCCAAATGACGTCCAATCGTCTCGGACCCAACGGCGATTTGGTGTGTAATGATGTTGTGCACAACCTTGCCGAAGAACTCGACGCTCGTGTCCCCCTCCTTCTGCCAGAAAAACAGAAAAAACCGTTTAAGACGCGGTTTTTCCGCTCTGGGGGGGTGGTGGGTGGAGGTAGGGGGGCGGGATGGTGTTCCCCGCAATCCTCGTCTCAGGCTGCGTCGAAAGAGGGGTCGCGTTGGGGGGTGCGGTCGGAAAATTGGGAAAACCCAAAAAACGCTTTTCCGGGCGTAACTCCCCCAAATGACGTCCAATCGTCTCGGACCCAACGGCGATTTGGCGTGTGATGGTGTTGTCCACAACCTTGCCGAAGAACCCGACGCTCGTTTCCCCCTCCTTCTGCCAGAAAAACAGAAAAAACCGTTTTAGACGCGGTTTTTCCGCTCTGGGGGGGTGGTGGGTGGAGGTAGGGGGGCGGGATGATGTTCAGATGCTTCCTCTCTGCAAGCCGCGTCGATCGATACCCCACTCGGTGGGGTGCGGCGTATGATTCGGCGACGGGGGGGGCCCGGAAAAACGCTATTTTCCAGGGGGGGTGGGGGAAAACCCTTGCGGGGGGGTATTCTTCGAGGTAAACGGACACCCCTCCCCGAACAAACCCCTATCGGGAGACGCCTGGTTTTCCCGCTACGCCCGGAAAACTCTTCTGCTGCACACTTTTCCGGCTGGAACGCCCCCTGGTGGTGGAAAACTGGTTGGGTTTTTGCGGGGGTGGGTGGGGGGCACCCGCCCGAACAATCCGTCCGAAGACCCCGATCGTCTATCTCCCCTCCTTCCCCGGGAAAACTCGGAAAAACCGTCTCCGGGGGGGGTTTATCCGCTCTGGGGGGCTGGTGGTGGGTGGTGGGGGGGCGGGGTGGCCACTTCCGAACTCCCCTCTTCGAGACGCGTCGATGGAGGGGTCGCACGCCTGGATCGGTGGACTGACCACCTGGTACACCAAGGGGGGGCAGAAAAGGCCCGCCGGGAACTCCAGGAAACCAGGGCGGACAACCCGTTCGAACACCGGGTGCCGGGTGTTCCGTCCGGAAGATTTTGAAATTCCAACCTCACTTTTAACCGACGCCAAAATTTCACACACACGCCGCCATTTTCGCGACACCGAAAACCGCGTGCTTTTTTGGGTGGAAATTTCCCCCGCCTATAACTCCGCGAGTTTTCCACGGATCCGCCTGGAATTTTCACAGCTTGTTCGCCTCCGGAAAACGCACAAACCACTATATGGCAGCTCTCTGCCAGCACTTATAGTTTGAGAGTTATAATCACTCAAAGTTTTGCACTTTAAACGTCCACAAAATGGCGTACTCCATGAAATCGTTAGTTCTGTCTTCACTGTTTGGTGCGTCTCAATAGCGCGCTTCTTTTGATACGTCACTTAAACAAATCGGTCCACTAATACGCGAGTTATTCCCGGAAAACCGTTCCCCGAAAAACTCCCCCAGTTTTCCGAATTTTCCGGAAAAATTCGGAGGGGGGGTTCAGGATGGCAATCGGGGGCCGGACACAAAAATCCACTGTCCTAACTACCGAATTTCCCGAGTTTTCACCACTTCACTTTATCCTCGCGGAGCACAGCGTGGATGCGTCTGCACTGTTCGGCTGCTCGATCGCCACTACAGGGATAACTGGCTTGTGGTCGCCAAGCGTTCATAGCGACGTGACTTTTTGATCCTTCGATGTCGGCTCTTCCTATCATTGTGAAGCAAAATTCCCCAAGCGTAGGATTGTTCACCCTTTCAAGGGAACGTGAGCTGGGTTTAGACCGTCGTGAGACAGGTTAGTTTTACCCTACTGGTGTGTGCTAATACGTGCTATCGTAACGGAACTCCTGTGCAGTACGAGAGGAACCACAGGTACGGACCACTGGCTCAATACTAGTTCGACCGGACTTTGGTATGACGCTACGTCCGCTGGATTATGCCTGAACGCCTCTAAGGTCGTAACCAATCCGAGCTGATAGCGCTTCAAAACCTAATGGGCAATCGGAAGCTAGCGGGCCTAACAACCCTCCGAGATCCGCTGGAACTGCCTCTGCAGCCTGGCGCCTCATCCCCGCTTCATAGACTGGGCCGCATCGCGCGGGGTCGCACTGCACGTGTTAGTACCTGACCATAGGGAACGCCGGTGGCCGCCGACCTCGCCGACCGTGGACTTGACTAGTTTCGATGCCCACCGACCGCCCGCAAACGACGGGACTTCAGGCTAGGAGTTTCAAGTTGTAGAGATGCGTTCGCATCGATCCTCTCAGGCGACCTACGCCTGGTGGTGTTATGGTGGACGCAAGGCACGTCCTGGCCCGGTAGTATGTACAAGAAAATGTACAAGTCCGGGAATACGGGGTGCATCGTATGTAACGTTCGATGTACATATAAAGCCTGGTAGGTGTTGGGATTATATCTGCAACACGGGCATTATCGAAAGATGGTTAAGTGGAGTCACCCAATGGGTGCCGTGCGTTATAAGGTACGTAATGCACAGTAGAGATACATTGTCGGGAGGTGGAACCCGAAAAATGTACAAGTCCGGGAATACGGGGTGCATCGTATGTAACGTTCGATGTACATATAAAGCCTGGTAGGTGTTGGGATTATATCTGCAACACGGGCATTATCGAAAGATGGTTAAGTGGAGTCACCCAATGGGTGCCGTGCGTTATAAGGTACGTAATGCACAGTAGAGATACATTGTCGGGAGGTGGAACCCGAAAAATGTACAAGTCCGGGAATACGGGGTGCATCGTATGTAACGTTCGATGTACATATAAAGCCTGGTAGGTGTTGGGATTATATCTGCAACACGGGCATTATCGAAAGATGGTTAAGTGGAGTCACCCAATGGGTGCCGTGCGTTATAAGGTACGTAATGCACAGTAGAGATACATTGTCGGGAGGTGGAACCCGAAAAATGTACAAGTCCGGGAATACGGGGTGCATCGTATGTAACGTTCGATGTACATATAAAGCCTGGTAGGTGTTGGGATTATATCTGCAACACGGGCATTATCGAAAGATGGTTAAGTGGAGTCACCCAATGGGTGCCGTGCGTTATAAGGTACGTAATGCACAGTAGAGATACATTGTCGGGAGGTGGAACCCGAAAAATGTACAAGTCCGGGAATACGGGGTGCATCGTATGTAACGTTCGATGTACATATAAAGCCTGGTAGGTGTTGGGATTATATCTGCAACACGGGCATTATCGAAAGATGGTTAAGTGGAGTCACCCAATGGGTGCCGTGCGTTATCAGGTACGTAATGCACAGTAGAGATACATTGTCGGGAGGTGGAACCCGAAAAATGTACAAGTCCGGGAATACGGGGTGCATCGTATGTAACGTTCGATGTACATATAAAGCCTGGTAGGTGTTGGGATTATATCTGCAACACGGGCATTATCGAAAGATGGTTAAGTGGAGTCACCCAATGGGTGCCGTGCGTTATAAGGTACGTAATGCACAGTAGAGATACATTGTCGGGAGGTGGAACCCGAAAAATGTACAAGTCCGGGAATACGGGGTGCATCGTATGTAACGTTCGATGTACATATAAAGCCTGGTAGGTGTTGGGATTATATCTGCAACACGGGCATTATCGAAAGATGGTTAAGTGGAGTCACCCAATGGGTGCCGTGCGTTATAAGGTACGTAATGCACAGTAGAGATACATTGTCGGGAGGTGGAACCCGAAAAATGTACAAGTCCGGGAATACGGGGTGCATCGTATGTAACGTTCGATGTACATATAAAGCCTGGTAGGTGTTGGGATTATATCTGCAACACGGGCATTATCGAAAGATGGTTAAGTGGAGTCACCCAATGGGTGCCGTGCGTTATCAGGTACGTAATGCACAGTAGAGATACATTGTCGGGAGGTGGAACCCGAAAAATGTACAAGTCCGGGAATACGGAAAAGTTCCCCATGAAAGGCTGGGGATACAATTATTGATACAAATAATGTGCCTAAGGGTACATTTATTTTTCTAAGTCCCAGAAATCCGTCACTGAACATCACGACTTACAAACACATCTTCCCCCGGTCCTCCCATATACGGCACGGGGACAAGTATGAAGAATGAAAATCATGTGTGTATGGAACATATAATGTGCCTGAGAGCACATTTTTTTTCTAAGTCCCAGAAATCCGTCACTGAACATCACGACTTACAAACACATCTTCCCCCGGTCCTCCCATATACGGCACCGGGACAAGTATGAAGAATGAAAATCATGTGTGTATGGAACATATAATGTGCCTGAGAGCACATTTTTTTTCTAAGTCCCAGAAATCCGTCACTGAACATCACGACTTACAAACACATGTTCCCCCGGTCCTCCCATATACGGCACCGGGACAAGTATGAAGAATGAAAATAATGTGTGTATGGAACATATAATGTGCCTGAGAGCACATTTTTTTTCTAAGTCCCAGAAATCCGTCACTGAACATCACGACTTACGAAGACATGTTCCCCCGGTCCTCCCATATACGGCACCGGGACAAGTATGAAGAATGAAAACTATGTGTGTATGAAACATATAATGTGCCTGAGAGCACATTTTTTTTCTAAGTCCCAGAAATCCGTCACTGAACATCACGACTTACGAAGACATGTTCCCCCGGTCCTCCCATATACGGCACGGAGACAAGTATGAAGTATGAAAATTTTTGGTCACAGCGTGAAATCCCTCTAATGATCATGAAAATAGCATCGGATCACTTATCTGACCATAAAAAGTGAACCAAAACCCTATTTGGACAAACTTTTTGGTCCTATGAAAAAATCACTTTTCATATATGTCATGGTCGAAAATTTTCTAAGTCCCAAAAAATCACATATTCTCGAATATCTCGAAAACTACTTATCGGACAGGGGTCAACCAAGGTGTTTTAGAAAGGTCTTTACTAGCTCTATTTAATGAGCCATAGCGACTTTCAAGTGATTTTTTGACACTTTTTCGCATATCGGCATCCTTGGTTCCCATACTGGCCATAGGCCATAGGGCACCGAACGGCCAACTTTTGGTCCGGGGGTGAAATTTTTTTTTCACGAGATTTTGATGAAAATGGCTTCGGAACGCGTTTCTAATAATGAAAAGTGAAACCAAACAGTATTTGCGAAGAAAAAATTGTCCTATGAAAAAATCACTTTTTCTTAGGGTACGGGTCAAAAATTTTCTAAGTCCCAAAAAATCACTTATTCTCGAATATCTCGAAAACTACGTATCGGACAGGGGTCAACCAAGGTGTTTTAGAAAGGTCTTTACTAGCTCTATTTAATGAGCCATAGCGACTTTCAAGTGATTTTTTGACACTTTTTCGCATATCGGCATCCTTGGTTCCCATACTGGCCATAGGCCATAGGGCACCGAACGGCCAACTTTTGGTCCGGGGGTGAAATTTTTTTTTCACGAGATTTTGATGAAAATGGCTTCGGAACGCGTTTCTAATAATGAAAAGTGAAACCAAACAGTATTTGCGAAGAAAAAATTGTCCTATGAAAAAATCACTTTTTCTTAGGGTACGGGTCAAAAATTTTCTAAGTCCCAAAAAATCACTTATTCTCGAATACCTCGAAAACTACGTATCGGACAGGGGTCAACCAAGGTGTTTTAGAAAGGTCTTTACAAGCTCTATTTAATGAGCCATAGCGACTTTCAAGTGATTTTTTGACACTTTTTCGCATATCGGCATCCTTGGTTCCCATACTGGCCATAGGCCATAGGGCACCGAACGGCCAACTTTTGGTCCGGGGGTGAAATTTTTTTTTCACGAGATTTTGATGAAAATGGCTTCGGAACGCGTTTCTAATAATGAAAAGTGAAACCAAACAGTATTTGCGAAGAAAAAATTGTCCTATGAAAAAATCACTTTTTCTTAGGGTACGGGTCAAAAATTTTCTAAGTCCCAAAAAATCACTTATTCTCGAATATCTCGAAAACTACGTATCGGACAGGGGTCAACCAAGGTGTTTTAGAAAGGTCTTTACAAGCTCTATTTAATGAGCCATAGCGACTTTCAAGTGATTTTTTGACACTTTTTCGCATATCGGCATCCTTGGTTCCCATACTGGCCATAGGCCATAGGGCACCGAACGGCCAACTTTTGGTCCGGGGGTGAAATTTTTTTTTCACGAGATTTTGATGAAAATGGCTTCGGAACGCGTTTCTAATAATGAAAAGTGAAACCAAACAGTATTTGCGAAGAAAAAATTGTCCTATGAAAAAATCACTTTTTCTTAGGGTACGGGTCAAAAATTTTCTAAGTCCCAAAAAATCACTTATTCTCGAATATCTCGAAAACTACGTATCGGACAGGGGTCAACCAAGGTGTTTTAGAAAGGTCTTTACAAGCTCTATTTAATGAGCCATAGCGACTTTCAAGTGATTTTTTGACACTTTTTCGCATATCGGCATCCTTGGTTCCCATACTGGCCATAGGCCATAGGGCACCGAACGGCCAACTTTTGGTCCGGGGGTGAAATTTTTTTTTCACGAGATTTTGATGAAAATGGCTTCGGAACGCGTTTCTAATAATGAAAAGTGAAACCAAACAGTATTTGCGAAGAAAAAATTGTCCTATGAAAAAATCACTTTTTCTTAGGGTACGGGTCAAAAATTTTCTAAGTCCCAAAAAATCACTTATTCTCGAATATCTCGAAAACTACGTATCGGACAGGGGTCAACCAAGGTGTTTTAGAAAGGTCTTTACAAGCTCTATTTAATGAGCCATAGCGACTTTCAAGTGATTTTTTGACACTTTTTCGCATATCGGCATCCTTGGTTCCCATACTGGCCATAGGCCATAGGGCACCGAACGGCCAACTTTTGGTCCGGGGGTGAAATTTTTTTTTCACGAGATTTTGATGAAAATGGCTTCGGAACGCGTTTCTAATAATGAAAAGTGAAACCAAACAGTATTTGCGAAGAAAAAATTGTCCTATGAAAAAATCACTTTTTCTTAGGGTACGGGTCAAAAATTTTCTAAGTCCCAAA
>NW_023405061.1:202500-207500 GCF_013141755.1 Anopheles stephensi | reverse complement strand
CCATATACGGCATGGGGACAAGTATGAAGAATGAAAATAATGTGTGTATGGAACATATAATGTGCCTGAGAGCACATTTTTTTTCTAAGTCCCAGAAATCCGTCACTGAACATCACGACTTACGAAGACATGTTCCCCCGGTCCTCCCATATACGGCACGGGGACAAGTATGAAGAATGAAAATCATGTGTGTATGAAACATATAATGTGCCTGAGAGCACATTTTTTTTCTAAGTCCCAGAAATCCGTCACTGAACATCACGACTTACGAAGACATGTTCCCCCGGTCCTCCCATATACGGCACCGGGACAAGTATGAAGAATGAAAACTATGTGTGTATGAAACATATAATGTGCCTGAGAGCACATTTTTTTTCTAAGTCCCAGAAATCCGTCACTGAACATCACGACTTACAAACACATCTTCCCCCGGTCCTCCCATATACGGCACGGGGACAAGTATGAAGTATGAAAATTTTTGGTCACAGCGTGAAATCCCTCTAATGATCATGAAAATAGCATCGGATCACTTATCTGACCATAAAAAGTGAACCAAAACCCTATTTGGACAAACTTTTTGGTCCTATGAAAAATTCACTTTTCATATATGTCATGGTCGAAAATTTTCTAAGTCCCAAAAAATCACATATTCTCGAATATCTCGAAAACTACGTATCGGACAGGGGTCAACCAAGGTGTTTTAGAAAGGTCTTTACAAGCTCTATTTAATGAGCCATAGCGACTTTCAAGTGATTTTTTGACACTTTTTCGCATATCGGCATCCTTGGTTCCCATACTGGCCATAGGCCATAGGGCACCGAACGGCCAACTTTTGGTCCGGGGGTGAAATTTTTTTTTCACGAGATTTTGATGAAAATGGCTTCGGAACGCGTTTCTAATAATGAAAAGTGAAACCAAACAGTATTTGCGAAGAAAAAATTGTCCTATGAAAAAATCACTTTTTCTTAGGGTACGGGTCAAAAATTTTCTAAGTCCCAAAAAATCACTTATTCTCGAATATCTCGAAAACTACGTATCGGACAGGGGTCAACCAAGGTGTTTTAGAAAGGTCTTTACAAGCTCTATTTAATGAGCCATAGCGACTTTCAAGTGATTTTTTGACACTTTTTCGCATATCGGCATCCTTGGTTCCCATACTGGCCATAGGCCATAGGGCACCGAACGGCCAACTTTTGGTCCGGGGGTGAAATTTTTTTTTCACGAGATTTTGATGAAAATGGCTTCGGAACGCGTTTCTAATAATGAAAAGTGAAACCAAACAGTATTTGCGAAGAAAAAATTGTCCTATGAAAAAATCACTTTTTCTTAGGGTACGGGTCAAAAATTTTCTAAGTCCCAAAAAATCACTTATTCTCGAATATCTCGAAAACTACTTATCGGACAGGGGTCAACCAAGGTGTTTTAGAAAGGTCTTTACAAGCTCTATTTAATGAGCCATAGCGACTTTCAAGTGATTTTTTGACACTTTTTCGCATATCGGCATCCTTGGTTCCCATACTGGCCATAGGCCATAGGGCACCGAACGGCCAACTTTTGGTCCGGGGGTGAAATTTTTTTTTCACGAGATTTTGATGAAAATGGCTTCGGAACGCGTTTCTAATAATGAAAAGTGAAACCAAACAGTATTTGCGAAGAAAAAATTGTCCTATGAAAAAATCACTTTTTCTTAGGGTACGGGTCAAAAATTTTCTAAGTCCCAAAAAATCACTTATTCTCGAATATCTCGAAAACTACGTATCGGACAGGGGTCAACCAAGGTGTTTTAGAAAGGTCTTTACAAGCTCTATTTAATGAGCCATAGCGACTTTCAAGTGATTTTTTGACACTTTTTCGCATATCGGCATCCTTGGTTCCCATACTGGCCATAGGCCATAGGGCACCGAACGGCCAACTTTTGGTCCGGGGGTGAAATTTTTTTTTCACGAGATTTTGATGAAAATGGCTTCGGAACGCGTTTCTAATAATGAAAAGTGAAACCAAACAGTATTTGCGAAGAAAAAATTGTCCTATGAAAAAATCACTTTTTCTTAGGGTACGGGTCAAAAATTTTCTAAGTCCCAAAAAATCACTTATTCTCGAATATCTCGAAAACTACGTATCGGACAGGGGTCAACCAAGGTGTTTTAGAAAGGTCTTTACAAGCTCTATTTAATGAGCCATAGCGACTTTCAAGTGATTTTTTGACACTTTTTCGCATATCGGCATCCTTGGTTCCCATACTGGCCATAGGCCATAGGGCACCGAACGGCCAACTTTTGGTCCGGGGGTGAAATTTTTTTTTCACGAGATTTTGATGAAAATGGCTTCGGAACGCGTTTCTAATAATGAAAAGTGAAACCAAACAGTATTTGCGAAGAAAAAATTGTCCTATGAAAAAATCACTTTTTCTTAGGGTACGGGTCAAAAATTTTCTAAGTCCCAAAAAATCACTTATTCTCGAATATCTCGAAAACTACGTATCGGACAGGGGTCAACCAAGGTGTTTTAGAAAGGTCTTTACAAGCTCTATTTAATGAGCCATAGCGACTTTCAAGTGATTTTTTGACACTTTTTCGCATATCGGCATCCTTGGTTCCCATACTGGCCATAGGCCATAGGGCACCGAACGGCCAACTTTTGGTCCGGGGGTGAAATTTTTTTTTCACGAGATTTTGATGAAAATGGCTTCGGAACGCGTTTCTAATAATGAAAAGTGAAACCAAACAGTATTTGCGAAGAAAAAATTGTCCTATGAAAAAATCACTTTTTCTTAGGGTACGGGTCAAAAATTTTCTAAGTCCCAAAAAATCACTTATTCTCGAATATCTCGAAAACTACGTATCGGACAGGGGTCAACCAAGGTGTTTTAGAAAGGTCTTTACAAGCTCTATTTAATGAGCCATAGCGACTTTCAAGTGATTTTTTGACACTTTTTCGCATATCGGCATCCTTGGTTCCCATACTGGCCATAGGCCATAGGGCACCGAACGGCCAACTTTTGGTCCGGGGGTGAAATTTTTTTTTCACGAGATTTTGATGAAAATGGCTTCGGAACGCGTTTCTAATAATGAAAAGTGAAACCAAACAGTATTTGCGAAGAAAAAATTGTCCTATGAAAAAATCACTTTTTCTTAGGGTACGGGTCAAAAATTTTCTAAGTCCCAAAAAATCACTTATTCTCGAATATCTCGAAAACTACGTATCGGACAGGGGTCAACCAAGGTGTTTTAGAAAGGTCTTTACAAGCTCTATTTAATGAGCCATAGCGACTTTCAAGTGATTTTTTGACACTTTTTCGCATATCGGCATCCTTGGTTCCCATACTGGCCATAGGCCATAGGGCACCGAACGGCCAACTTTTGGTCCGGGGGTGAAATTTTTTTTTCACGAGATTTTGATGAAAATGGCTTCGGAACGCGTTTCTAATAATGAAAAGTGAAACCAAACAGTATTTGCGAAGAAAAAATTGTCCTATGAAAAAATCACTTTTTCTTAGGGTACGGGTCAAAAATTTTCTAAGTCCCAAAAAATCACATTTTCTCGAATATCTCGAAAACTACTTATCGGACAGGGGTCAACCAAGGTGTTTTAGAAAGGTCTCAACAAGCTCTAAATAATGGGCCATAGCGACTTTTTAGTGATTTTTTGACAAATTTTGTCATATCGGCATCCCGAGTTCCCATACTGGCCATAGGCCATGGGGCCCCGAACGAAAAAATTTTGGTCCGAGGGTCAAAATTTTTTTTCTCATAAATTTGTTCAAAACGCCGTCGGAACGCGCCTTAGATCATGAAAAGTGAAAAGAAACAGTATTTTGCAAAAGTTGGGGTGGCCTATGACTTACATGGCCACGTCCTAGGTCCGAGTTCCCGAGGTCGTGTTCTTCAGTGGCGGAAAAAAATGGCCACTTGTGGGAGATGCAAAATGTTCATTTTGTATTATAGGGGACACACTATCGAAGCGAAAATTTCAGAAATGGCCTAAAACGTGAAGAAATGATGGGGTATGTACGAAAAGAAGGTTTTTATGGTCAAACGGTGAAAATTTTTTTTTATGAAAAATTTTGGTCTCCCACCGTTCATGAATTTCTAGGACCAAAAATCGAAAAATTTGCAAAACTTCACGATCGAAAGGGAAACGCATATGTGGTGTTCCTAGGTGTGTACGGTGTACGAAAAACGGGT
Organism: Anopheles stephensi; assembly: GCF_013141755.1. Classification (NCBI taxonomy): domain Eukaryota; kingdom Metazoa; phylum Arthropoda; class Insecta; order Diptera; family Culicidae; genus Anopheles; species Anopheles stephensi. The sequence continues at coordinate 203,316 of NW_023405061.1, read as the reverse complement.
TCACGATGAGATATCAGGCAAATAAGTGGACCTAAAGTGAGTTATACGGGTAAGACGAGGTGTCCAAAGACCGAAATAGGGGTACCAACTGAGAACGAAATGAAGGTCCCCGAAGTCGCCATACAAGTTATAGGAGGTGTCCAAAGTACGAAAAGAGTTCCATATTCGGCTGTTCCTACTATATGGTTCCCTGATTGCTGCTCCAAGGAGTAGTGAGGAAGTGTCCAAAGGTCTGTTGGGGGTATCGAGGTGATACCCTCGACGGACAATATGCACGAAAAGTGGTTCGATGATCTATCCTGTAGGTCGTACGGCAGCCATACCCGGCTGGAAGTACCGCGGTAATTCCGCAATAAAACGTTCGCCAGACGAACAAACAAATTGAATTAGCTCATCGTAGTGTACGGAAACGAAACGAAAATGTAAGGTGATTAGGGATCCGGGAGCAATCTCGCGATCCCATGGTTCGGTGTAAGAAATGATACGAAGTGTTCATAAGTCTCCTCTGGAGGCAGAACCATCGTAGCAAAGTTCGGGAACCCAAGGGTCACAAAAACTCGTAGGACGATATCCACGAATAATCGGGGACTTGTGGGGACTACCGTGCCCTGACAAGTCAACTACACCTTAACTGGTGATGGTCGTCCTACGGGGACCTGCGGGGAACAAAAGGGTCACAAAAACTCGTAGGACAATATCTCCGAATAATCGGGGACTTGTGGGGACCACCGTGCCCTGACAAGTCAACTACACCTTAACTGGTGATGGTTGTCCTACGGGGACCTGCCGGGAACCCAAGGGTCACAAAAACTCGTA
>NW_023405061.1:177500-192500 GCF_013141755.1 Anopheles stephensi | reverse complement strand
CCGGGAATACGGGGTGCATCGTATGTAACGTTCGATGTACATATAAAGCCTGGTAGGTGTTGGGATTATATCTGCAACACGGGCATTATCGAAAGATGGTTAAGTGGAGTCACCCAATGGGTGCCGTGCGTTATAAGGTACGTAATGCACAGTAGAGATACATTGTCGGGAGGTGGAACCCGAAAAATGTACAAGTCCGGGAATACGGGGTGCATCGTATGTAACGTTCGATGTACATATAAAGCCTGGTAGGTGTTGGGATTATATCTGCAACACGGGCATTATCGAAAGATGGTTAAGTGGAGTCACCCAATGGGTGCCGTGCGTTATAAGGTACGTAATGCACAGTAGAGATACATTGTCGGGAGGTGGAACCCGAAAAATGTACAAGTCCGGGAATACGGGGTGCATCGTATGTAACGTTCGATGTACATATAAAGCCTGGTAGGTGTTGGGATTATATCTGCAACACGGGCATTATCGAAAGATGGTTAAGTGGAGTCACCCAATGGGTGCCGTGCGTTATAAGGTACGTAATGCACAGTAGAGATACATTGTCGGGAGGTGGAACCCGAAAAATGTACAAGTCCGGGAATACGGGGTGCATCGTATGTAACGTTCGATGTACATATAAAGCCTGGTAGGTGTTGGGATTATATCTGCAACACGGGCATTATCGAAAGATGGTTAAGTGGAGTCACCCAATGGGTGCCGTGCGTTATCAGGTACGTAATGCACAGTAGAGATACATTGTCGGGAGGTGGAACCCGAAAAATGTACAAGTCCGGGAATACGGGGTGCATCGTATGTAACGTTCGATGTACATATAAAGCCTGGTAGGTGTTGGGATTATATCTGCAACACGGGCATTATCGAAAGATGGTTAAGTGGAGTCACCCAATGGGTGCCGTGCGTTATCAGGTACGTAATGCACAGTAGAGATACATTGTCGGGAGGTGGAACCCGAAAAATGTACAAGTCCGGGAATACGGGGTGCATCGTATGTAACGTTCGATGTACATATAAAGCCTGGTAGGTGTTGGGATTATATCTGCAACACGGGCATTATCGAAAGATGGTTAAGTGGAGTCACCCAATGGGTGCCGTGCGTTATAAGGTACGTAATGCACAGTAGAGATACATTGTCGGGAGGTGGAACCCGAAAAATGTACAAGTCCGGGAATACGGGGTGCATCGTATGTAACGTTCGATGTACATATAAAGCCTGGTAGGTGTTGGGATTATATCTGCAACACGGGCATTATCGAAAGATGGTTAAGTGGAGTCACCCAATGGGTGCCGTGCGTTATAAGGTACGTAATGCACAGTAGAGATACATTGTCGGGAGGTGGAACCCGAAAAATGTACAAGTCCGGGAATACGGGGTGCATCGTATGTAACGTTCGATGTACATATAAAGCCTGGTAGGTGTTGGGATTATATCTGCAACACGGGCATTATCGAAAGATGGTTAAGTGGAGTCACCCAATGGGTGCCGTGCGTTATAAGGTACGTAATGCACAGTAGAGATACATTGTCGGGAGGTGGAACCCGAAAAATGTACAAGTCCGGGAATACGGGGTGCATCGTATGTAACGTTCGATGTACATATAAAGCCTGGTAGGTGTTGGGATTATATCTGCAACACGGGCATTATCGAAAGATGGTTAAGTGGAGTCACCCAATGGGTGCCGTGCGTTATCAGGTACGTAATGCACAGTAGAGATACATTGTCGGGAGGTGGAACCCGAAAAATGTACAAGTCCGGGAATACGGAAAAGTTCCCCATGAAAGGCTGGGGATACAATTATTGATACAAATAATGTGCCTAAGGGTACATTTATTTTTCTAAGTCCCAGAAATCCGTCACTGAACATCACGACTTACAAACACATCTTCCCCCGGTCCTCCCATATACGGCACGGGGACAAGTATGAAGAATGAAAATAATGTGTGTATGGAACATATAATGTGCCTGAGAGCACATTTTTTTTCTAAGTCCCAGAAATCCGTCACTGAACATCACGACTTACGAAGACATGTTCCCCCGGTCCTCCCATATACGGCACGGGGACAAGTATGAAGAATGAAAATCATGTGTGTATGGAACATATAATGTGCCTGAGAGCACATTTTTTTTCTAAGTCCCAGAAATCCGTCACTGAACATCACGACTTACGAAGACATGTTCCCCCGGTCCTCCCATATACGGCACGGGGACAAGTATGAAGAATGAAAATATGTGTGTATGAACATATAATGTGCCTGAGAGCACATTTTTTTTCTAAGTCCCAGAAATCCGTCACTGAACATCACGACTTACGAAGACATGTTCCCCCGGTCCTCCCATATACGGCACCGGGACAAGTATGAAGTATGAAAATTTTTGGTCACAGCGTGAAATCCCTCTAATGATCATGAAAATAGCATCGGATCACTTATCTGACCATAAAAAGTGAACCAAAACCCTATTTGGACAAACTTTTTGGTCCTATGAAAAATTCACTTTTCATATATGTCATGGTCGAAAATTTTCTAAGTCCCAAAAAATCACTTATTCTCGAATATCTCGAAAACTACGTATCGGACAGGGGTCAACCAAGGTGTTTTAGAAAGGTCTTTACAAGCTCTATTTAATGAGCCATAGCGACTTTCAAGTGATTTTTTGACACTTTTTCGCATATCGGCATCCTTGGTTCCCATACTGGCCATAGGCCATAGGGCACCGAACGGCCAACTTTTGGTCCGGGGGTGAAATTTTTTTTTCACGAGATTTTGATGAAAATGGCTTCGGAACGCGTTTCTAATAATGAAAAGTGAAACCAAACAGTATTTGCGAAGAAAAAATTGTCCTATGAAAAAATCACTTTTTCTTAGGGTACGGGTCAAAAATTTTCTAAGTCCCAAAAAATCACATATTCTCGAATATCTCGAAAACTACGTATCGGACAGGGGTCAACCAAGGTGTTTTAGAAAGGTCTTTACAAGCTCTATTTAATGAGCCATAGCGACTTTCAAGTGATTTTTTGACACTTTTTCGCATATCGGCATCCTTGGTTCCCATACTGGCCATAGGCCATAGGGCACCGAACGGCCAACTTTTGGTCCGGGGGTGAAATTTTTTTTTCACGAGATTTTGATGAAAATGGCTTCGGAACGCGTTTCTAATAATGAAAAGTGAAACCAAACAGTATTTGCGAAGAAAAAATTGTCCTATGAAAAAATCACTTTTTCTTAGGGTACGGGTCAAAAATTTTCTAAGTCCCAAAAAATCACATTATTCTCGAATATCTCGAAAACTACGTATCGGACAGGGGTCAACCAAGGTGTTTTAGAAAGGTCTTTACAAGCTCTATTTAATGAGCCATAGCGACTTTCAAGTGATTTTTTGACACTTTTTCGCATATCGGCATCCTTGGTTCCCATACTGGCCATAGGCCATAGGGCACCGAACGGCCAACTTTTGGTCCGGGGGTGAAATTTTTTTTTCACGAGATTTTGATGAAAATGGCTTCGGAACGCGTTTCTAATAATGAAAAGTGAAACCAAACAGTATTTGCGAAGAAAAAATTGTCCTATGAAAAAATCACTTTTTCTTAGGGTACGGGTCAAAAATTTTCTAAGTCCCAAAAAATCACATTTTCTCGAATATCTCGAAAACTACTTATCGGACAGGGGTCAACCAAGGTGTTTTAGAAAGGTCTCAACAAGCTCTAAATAATGGGCCATAGCGACTTTTTAGTGATTTTTTGACAAATTTTGTCATATCGGCATCCCGAGTTCCCATACTGGCCATAGGCCATGGGGCCCCGAACGAAAAAATTTTGGTCCGAGGGTCAAAATTTTTTTTCTCATAAATTTGTTCAAAACGCCGTCGGAACGCGCCTTAGATCATGAAAAGTGAAAAGAAACAGTATTTTGCAAAAGTTGGGGTGGCCTATGACTTACATGGCCACGTCCTAGGTCCGAGTTCCCGAGGTCGTGTTCTTCAGTGGCGGAAAAAAATGGCCACTTGTGGGAGATGCAAAATGTTCATTTTGTATTATAGGGGACACACTATCGAAGCGAAAATTTCAGAAATGGCCTAAAACGTGAAGAAATGATGGGGTATGTACGAAAAGAAGGTTTTTATGGTCAAACGGTGAAAATTTTTTTTTTATGAAAAATTTTGGTCTCCCACCGTTCATGAATTTCTAGGACCAAAAATCGAAAAATTTGAAAACTTCACGATCGAAAGGGAAACGCATATGTGGTGTTCCTAGGTGTGTACGGTGTACGAAAAACGGGTTCACGATGAGATATCAGGCAAATAAGTGGACCTAAAGTGAGTTATACGGGTAAGACGAGGTGTCCAAAGACCGAAATAGGGGTACCAACTGAGAACGAAATGAAGGTCCCCGAAGTCGCCATACAAGTTATAGGAGGTGTCCAAAGTACGAAAAGAGTTCCATATTCGGCTGTTCCTACTATATGGTTCCCTGATTGCTGCTCCAAGGAGTAGTGAGGAAGTGTCCAAAGGTCTGTTGGGGGTATCGAGGTGATACCCTCGACGGACAATATGCACGAAAAGTGGTTCGATGATCTATCCTGTAGGTCGTACGGCAGCCATACCCGGCTGGAAGTACCGCGGTAATTCCGCAATAAAACGTTCGCCAGACGAACAAACAAATTGAATTAGCTCATCGTAGTGTACGGAAACGAAACGAAAATGTAAGGTGATTAGGGATCCGGGAGCAATCTCGCGATCCCATGGTTCGGTGTAAGAAATGATACGAAGTGTTCATAAGTCTCCTCTGGAGGCAGAACCATCGTAGCAAAGTTCGGGAACCCAAGGGTCACAAAAACTCGTAGGACGATATCCACGAATAATCGGGGACTTGTGGGGACTACCGTGCCCTGACAAGTCAACTACACCTTAACTGGTGATGGTCGTCCTACGGGGACCTGCGGGGAACAAAAGGGTCACTAAAACTCGTAGGACAATATCTCCGAATAATCGGGGACTTGTGGGGACCACCGTGCCCTGACAAGTCAACTACACCTTAACTGGTGATGGTTGTCCTACGGGGACCTGCCGGGAACCCAAGGGTCACAAAAACTCGTAGGACGATATCCACGAATAATCGGGGACTTGTGGGGACTACCGTGCCCTGACAAGTCAACTACACCTTAACTGGTGATGGTCGTCCTACGGGGACCTGCGGGGAGCAAAAGGAGTCAGAAACAATCGTAGGACGATATCCACGAATAATCGGGGACTTGTGGGGACTACCGTGCCCTGACAAGTCAACTACACCTTAACTGGTGATGGTCGTCCTACGGGGACCTTCAGGGAGCCGCAGTAAGTCGCAGGTCGTATGCGAGCCTTGATTGGTCCTGTTGGGGGCGTGCGGGGTGTAATGCCTCGGTACGTCAAATGTTGGTGTACGATGTACATCGATAATCTGACATCCTCCTGAACAACCTTTGCTCGTGTGGTTATTGGCGCTGTGGAGTCGGTGTACTGCCGCAGGTCAATGAGAGTGGTCACAACAAAGATTGTGTCACCTGATGAACGTAGAAAGAGAGTCTGCGGGGACTGGTGCCCTGGTAGACAAAAAATATCGAACAAGCAATTGACGAAGACGAATTCTGGTTGATCCTACCAGTAATATACGCTTGTCTCAAAGGTTAAGCCATGCATGTCTAAGTACAAACATAAATGAATGTGAAACCGCATAAGGCTCAGTACAACAGCCATAATTCACAAGATCATCCACCCATCAGTTACTTGGATAACTGTGGAAAAGCCAGAGCTAATACATGCAACATGCCGGGACCGCTGTCCGCTTGCGGGCGGTGGAACTGGTGCACTTATTAGTAAAACCAATCGCCTCCGGGCGGCTTGAGTTGAAGTCTGGATAAGGATGCCGATCGTATGGTCGCTTGACCGACGACAGATCTTGCAAATGTCTGCCCTATCAACTATTGATGGTAGTGTAGAGGACTACCATGGTTGCGACGGGTAACGGGGAATCAGGGTTCGATTCCGGAGAGGGAGCCTGAGAAATGGCTACCACATCCAAGGAAGGCAGCAGGCGCGTAAATTACCCAATCCCGGCACGGGGAGGTAGTGACGAGAAATAACAATATGGACCTCTCTAACGATGGTCCATAATTGGAATGAATTGAGCATAAATCCTTCAATAAGGATCAAGTGGAGGGCAAGTCTGGTGCCAGCAGCCGCGGTAATTCCAGCTCCACTAGCGTATATTAAAGTTGTTGCGGTTAAAACGTTCGAAGTTGATTCCCCGTCCAGACACGCGACCGCCGCGGGCGCCCGGCACACGCCGGATACGTTCGTGCGCGAGCTCGCGGCTGCGACTCACAATGGTGTGCCTGGGCGTCAACCTCGTGATCGGTCGGGCACGTCCCGAGCCGGTGCGTGGTGCCCGGGCAGCTCCCATTTACCTTGAACAAATTAGAGTGCTTCAAGCAGGCTAGTACAAAAGCGTCCACACCCGCCCAGGGTTGGCGTTGGCCGAGAATAATCTTGCATGGAATAATGGAACATGACCTCGGTCTGAGTCTTTTGGTTGGTTTTGTATAGACCCAGAGGTAATGATTAACAGAAGTAGTTGGGGGCATTGGTATTACGGCGCGAGAGGTGAAATTCGTAGACCGTCGTAGGACCAACTGAAGCGAAAGCGTTTGCCATGGATGCTTTCATTAATCAAGAACGAAAGTTAGAGGATCGAAGGCGATTAGATACCGCCCTAGTTCTAACCGTAAACGATGCCAATCAGCAATTGGGAGACGCTACTACATTCGGTGCTCTCAGTAGCTTCCGGGAAACCAAAATCGGGTTCCGGGGGAAGTATGGTTGCAAAGTTGAAACTTAAAGGAATTGACGGAAGGGCACCACAAGAAGTGGAGCTTGCAGAGGCGAGCTGTCAAAGGAAGCAAGCGGACGCTTTCCGTGAGCTCCTTATGATATAGTGTTTTTCGTTTAAAAAACTTACAAAGTGGTGGTGCAAATTTTTTAGAGTAGTGTACAAACACATATTTTGCGCAAACACCGTGAAGTTTTGGTGAAAAACAGTGGGAAAACGTCGATTTTGGCACACAAACATTGCGTCGTGCACCGGTGCGTGTGGCCACGAAGGGTGCGTGTGTGGTTCCGTTAGTGCGTGCGAGCGTAGCGCTCCCTTTCGGTGCGGTTGAAGGGGAGCCCGCAGCCGCTGTGCAGCGTATTTTGTTACGGACAGGAGCGGAACAGTGATAAAACATTACCCCCTAACGAGGGAAGAAACATTCAGTGAAAAACAGTGCGGAAAAGTGCGTTGACCAGCAAGCAGATATCACGTGCTAAGGGCACGTGAACTTAGCACGTAAGGGCTTGGCTGTGTCGGTGAGTGCGTGCGTAGGGTGACGTGCCGTGGTTTGACGTCTGGACAGTGGGCACACCATCGGTCATCCCGGTTGTTGTCCTGGGAGAATTCCCCCTAGTGCCACCAGCGCCCTCTATGGGGCACTAGCGGAAGTTTCTCCGGAGACACAAACCAAAAGCTCCGCACAAACAAGCGTGCTATAATCAAATGCGGGCTGCATACCGGCCAGGCGCACGTGTCCAGTGACTTTAACGCTGGACAAAGCGACGAACCGTGCAGCAGCATAATGTCGGGAGTAGAGAGCGATGATTCGGTGGAGGTGGTCCCCGAAATCATCAAGACAAAGAAAAGGAGACTTTCTCCGCGCGTAGTGGTGACACCCCTGGAATTGTCGCCAGGGACGATGTCGTCACTACGGAGCTCTCAGGGGGCACCCAAGCCAGCCCCGAGAACACCGTTGGAAGAGCCGGACGAGGGAGCGCGGAAGCGTACCGCCCCCGCCCCGACGCCGTCGCCGAGGAGGTCTATGTCTCCTGAGATGCTGGCACCAGCCGCATCGGAGCCGACCAGCTTCCCGACGGCAGAAGTGTCGGACAGACATGCGCGGCAGTACGAGCGGGTGTTGGAAAAGCTCGAGGAGCTTACCGCTCTTTACCGAAAGAGCCAGGAGGAGAATTCGAGGCTCCGTGCGGAGCTCGATATATATCGCACGGGGGTGCGAACCGTTGTGCAGCTGGAGAATTCAGCGACTGGCGTGCGCTTGGGAAACCAAGCCTCTTCCAAGTTGCAGCCCAGCAAAAGGACACTCAGGCGCTCTCAGCAGAGGGAGAGAGCCGAGGCACGCCAGTCGCAGGGTCCTGCCCAGCATCGCATGCTGGAACTGCAGGAGCAGCTGCGCCGTGAGATCCAGGAGGAAGAGAAGCAGATGAGGGCGAGGAGCGGGCACGGGCAGCGGTCCCAGCCCCTGCAACAGCCGTACGACTTTCCGGCATCGGAAACCAGGCGGCAGCAGCAGCAATCCTACCGTGACGCCCTGGTAGGTGGTTGGCAGGTTGTGGGGAAGCGGCAAAAGGCCCAGCCTTCAGCTGCACCTCAGCAGCGGCAGCGGCCGCAACCAGCAACCAAGAGCCAACGCCCCGCACAGGCAAACCGGCGGACGAAAAGGCGACGACCAGACGCCATTCTGGTGGTTCCAGCACCGGGGGTCTCCTTCGCCGAGATGTACCGACCCATCCGGACGAGCCCGGCCCTGGAGGATGTCCAGCACTGCATCCGTATCGGCAAGCGGACACCGAAGGGGAACCTTCGGATGGAGCTGGCACGGGACATGGACTCGGCGGCGCTGTGCAGCCGCATTCAGTCCACGCTGGGAGAGCTGGGATCCGCCAGGGTCCTGACGGAGATGGCGGAGGTTGTTCTGAAAAACGTCGACAACCTCACGGAGGAGGAGACGATCAGGGAGGCGTTGAAGGCGGCACTCGCCAAGGAGCCAGCGGTGGCCTCGCTTCGCATCTGGGAGCGGGCAGATGCCACAAAGCGGGCCCGCGTGCGGCTACCGCGAGTGGAAGCGGAAGCCCTGCTCCAAAAAGATCGCCTTATTATAGACTACTCCTCGTGTCGGCTGGAGGAGGCCCCCAGGCTGGAGGCGGCAAAGCGCCGTTGCTTCCGGTGCCTGGAAAGGGGCCACATGGCAGCGGACTGCGTCGGGCCCGATCGCAGCAACTGCTGCATCAGATGCGGAGCTCCTGGCCATCGGGCGGCCAGCTGCAGCAGTGCGGTTAGCTGCATTCGGTGTGGAGGACCACATCGAATTGCAGCGCACGGCTGCAGGGGAGCTAACCTTTCCCCCCGCCGCTAAGCATGTCTGTGGGGAGCCACCTCCAGGTCCTGCAGGTTAACACCAACAGGAGTCGGAGTGCGCAGGACCTGGCTCTCCACACAATGCGGACGGAGCGGGTGGACGTTATGGTGGTGTGCGAGCTGAGTTCGGTTCCGGACGGGAACGCAAACTGGGTGGTGGACCGCGACAGGCTGGTGGCCATTGTCGCGAGCGGATACTCCCACCCGGTTCAGCGGATCTGGAGCTCGAGTTTTCCCGGCATCGTGGCGGCGGACGTGGCAGGCGTCACGATCATAGCGTGTTACGCGTCGCCAAGCATCGGGGTTCCCCAGTTTGTTGAGATGCTGCAACGCATTGAGGTGCTCGCCTCAGGACGCCCCCGAGTGTTGCTTGCCGGCGACTTCAACGCCTGGCATAGCGCCTGGGGCAGCAGCAGGACCAACGCGAAGGGCGAGGAACTGCTACAGCTGGCGGAGGGTCTCGGGCTCGATGTCCTGAACCTGGGGAGGGAAGCCACCTTCCTCGGGAACGGCGTCGCTCGCCCGAGCATTGTGGACGTCGCCTTCGCCAGTACTTCCATCAGCAGGCAGGACCTCGTCGGGGACCCCGACAGGCAATGGAGGATGCTGGGAACTTACTCATTCAGCGACCACCGGTACATCCGCTTCGAGGTGGGGGAAAGGCCGGCGGCAACGAGCCGCAACTCTACGGGAGCAGAAGCAGCACCAGCAGTGAGAGCAGCGGGCAGACGCTGGCGGGCAAAGGAGTTTAGCCGGGAGCTGTTCGACATCGCGTTGCGGGCAGCCAACTTCGTGGAGGAGGCCACGGACCCTGAGGGCCTGACCCGAACCCTGAGCCGGGCGTGCAGCGAGATCATGGCGGAGGTTTCCCCGTCAGTCGGCCACACAGGACGTCCGGCGTACTGGTGGACACCAGAAATCGGCCGGCTACGGGAGAACTGCCGCCTGGCTTGGGAACGGTACAGCAGGGTACCGACTAGCGACACGGCAGCCCGCAGAACAGCTTCTGCACGGCACCAGGAGGCCCGCCAGCTGCTGACAGCTGAGATCCGGGCTAGCAAGCGGGACCGTTACAACGAGTTTCTGCAACACCTGGAGGATGATGAGACGGGTAGGTGGCAGGGGGAGCTCCTGCGACGGCTCGGAGGGAGCCGCGTCGCACAAGAACGCGATCCGGCCGTTCTGCAGCGCATTGTGGACGCGCTGTGCCCGAACCACCCCCCTGTTGCCTGGCCTACCATCGAATCGGACGGCGTCGACATCAGGCCAGTGACGGAGCAGGAGTTGCTCGACATCGCAGCTGGCCTGAACCCTCGGAAGGCGCCCGGTCTGGATGGACTGCCGAACGCTGCCCTTTCGGCTGCCATCCGGGCGCATCCGACGACGTTCGCGAGGCTCCTCCAGGAGCAGATGGATGCTGGCCGCTTCCCGCGGCAATGGAGGAAGGCGAAGCTGGTGCTGCTTCCCAAACCGGGAAAACCCCCGGGCGAGCCGTCATCGGTGAGACCGGTGATGTTGCTGGACACGCCCGGCAAGGTGTACGAGCGAGTACTGCTGAACCGCCTGAACGACCACATCGAGATGCCGACGGAGCCGCTCCTCTCCGAATACCAGTTCGGCTTTCGGCGTGGTCGGTCGACACTTCAGGCGGTTGGGCTGGTGATGGAGGCCGCCAGATCTGCGATGAGTTTCGGGCGAACGAATAGACGCGACAAGCGCTGCCTGCTTGTCGTTGCTCTGGACGTCCGTAACGCCTTCAATTCCGCAGACTGGCAGGCCATAGCACTGGCGCTGCAGACCAAAGGAGTGCCCTCAGGACTGCGCAGCATCCTGCAGGAGTACTTCTCCGACCGTGAGCTGACGTATGATACCAGCTCCGGTCCGGTAACACGCCGAGTAACGGCAGGTGTTCCGCAGGGGTCCATTCTGGGCCCCACCCTGTGGAATATCCTGTACGACGGCGTGTTCGGAGTGCAGCTGCCGGAAGGTGCATCCGTCATCGGCTTTGCGGACGACCTGGCAGTACTCGCCAAGGGGTGTACACCGGAGGAGGCGGCAGGTGTAGCGGAGGAAGCTGTGGCAGCGATTTCCGCCTGGATGGAGCAACATCGGTTGCAGCTGGCCCCGGAAAAGACGGAGATCGTCCTCATCTCCAGTCTGCGTCGGGGCCATCCAGCGGTGCCCGTAGTGATCAACGGCGTCGAGGTCCGCTCGAAGCCGGCGATACGCTACCTCGGGGTCATGCTTCACGACCACCTCTCGTGGAAGCCACACGTCGAGAAGGCCACCGCAAAGGCACTCCGTGTGGTGAAGCTGGCCACCGGCGTGATGTCCAACCACGCCGGACCGAGGATGGCTAAACGTCGGCTGCTGGCAGCAGTGGCGGACTCGGTTGTGCGATACGCGGCACCCATCTGGGCGGAGGCGGTGAAGTTCCAGTGGTGCAGGCGGAAACTGGAGCAGCTGCAGCGACCTTTGGCGAAAGGTGTCGCCAGGACCTTCCGTACCGTCGGCTACGACACGGCGGTAGTGCTGGCTGGACTGGTCCCGCTACACCTGCAGGTGGACGAGATCGCGCGGTGCTATACCAGGCATCAACGGGCGTTGCAGAGGCGGGTGCTGATAGACAAGGAGGTCATCAAGCGGCTGGAGCACTCGGCAACCATAAGACAGTGGCAGACATCGTGGGACCAGGATGCCGCTCATCCGACCGCGAGCAGGTTCCTACGATGGGCTCACCGCGTGCTGCCGGATATTGCCGGCTGGGTAGGTAGGAAGCACGGCGAGGTTGATTTCTTCCTTAGCCAGGTACTCTCCGGACATGGCTTCTTCCGGGAGTACCTACATGCTATGGGTTTCACCTCTGCCCCGACCTGCCCCTTCTGCGCCGACAACACCGTGGAGTCGGCAGAGCACGTGGTGTTCCACTGTCCGAGGTTCGCCGACACGAGAGTGCAGTTCCTGACGGACGCGGACGGCGTCGTCATTTCCCCCGATGAGCTGGAGCGTTTTCTGCTGTCGAGCCCGGAGGCTTGGCAGCGAACGGCCACGGCAAGCACGGCGGATCTGCAGCTTCCTACAACAAAGGTGGCTGGAGCAGCAGGTTGCCGAAAACGCGGCCATCGCTGGCGGGATCGTTTCCGCCAATGAGCTGGCGGAACGCGTTCGGCAACAGGTCCGCCGTGAAGCCAGAAACGCTGGCCAACGGCGAAGACGCCGGCAACGGCAGACATCCGCCATCGGGGAGATGGACATGGACCAACAACAGCACCCGTCCAATCAGCAGCAGGAGAGTCAACGCCCAGTTCGGCCCGAACGGGTTCCGCCATCGGCCGAAGTGTTACTTCGTCGTCGGCTAAGGCGGAACCAACGGCAGCGGGAATACCGCGCCCAATTACGCGCGGGTACATTGCCGCCATTGCGTTCGGGCCGAACTCGCCGAAGCAGAGCACCGCCGACGGAGGAGGAGCTAGCCCGACGACGGGCCAACAGGCGCGCGCGAGAACGCCAACGCCGCCACGAGCGACAGGATCGCCATCGCGGCTTAATGTCGGCCGACGTAGAAGCCGCCATCGCGACCACCAACACGTCTACGCGTTGAGTGGGAGCGGTTACGGCCGAAACGATCGGCCAGTCAGCGAGCGTGCGAAAACACGACCGGGCGAGACCGGCATTATGCCGTCTCCGCTTTGTGCGGTCGTTCGTTCTAGCACAGTCGGGCGAGAGAGAGCGCGCGTGCGCTCGGTTCGGGTACGTTCGGCATTTTGCGTCGTCCGCTTTGTGCGGATGTTCGTACCCGACCGGCAGTAGGAGAGAGAGCGTGCGCGTGCACTGTGAGAGCTAGGCCCGTCTTTTTCGTTTACGTTTGTGCGGATGTCTGTTCTGTCCCACCGTAAGCGTCAAAGTGTTAGCGTGATTATGTGTGTGCATGTGTGTGTGCGTACATACTCATCGTTAGTATTAGGAAAAATGGAGACTCGACGAACCGCGGGCACGCCCGCTTCGTTAATGTTAGGTGTGTAAACGTAAGTCCTTCATTTTTAATGTTGCGTTTACGAATAGCTAGGCGGGGCGCGTGCCCTTACTAAATGTAGTCAGGGACGCCATTGCAGCCGGTGGCTACGCCTCCGTCGGGAAGGCCGCCGGCAATGGAGAGGTTTATTCGTTTTATAATTGTTCATGCGTGTTTCTGTATCGTTTATTGTTTATAAATAAGTAACGCGGCAAAACATTTATAAATTTAAATGAATAAACGAATGCAATTTAAAAAAAAAAAAAGAAGTGGAGCTTGCGGCTTAATTTGACTCAACACGGGAAAACTTACCAGGTCCGAACTTATCGAGGTAAGACAGATTAAGAGCTCTTTCTCAAATTTAAGGGTAGTGGTGCATGGCCGTTCTTAGTTCGTGGAATGATTTGTCTGGTTAATTCCGATAACGAACGCGACTCAAACAAGCTAACTAGAACGCTGTCAGCAGTGTGCCTCCGGGCGCACCTGACGTTACGGGGCGGCGGCGCCTTCGCGGGCGGTCGTCGCACTAGTTTGCCCTGCTTAGCGGGACAACTTGTGTTTAGCAAGGTGAGAGTGAGCGATAACAGGTCCGTGATGCCCTTAGATGTTCTGGGCTGCACGCGTGCTACAATGTGGGCAGCAGCGTGTTCTCGCCAATAGGCGCCCCCATTCCGAGAGGAACGGGAAATCACCCAAATGCTCATTTAGTTGGGATTGGGGACTGCAACGGTCCCCATGAACCTGGAATTTCTAGTAAGTGCTAGTCATTAGCTAGCGCTGATTACGTCCCTGCCCTTTGTACACACCGCCCGTCGCTACTACCGATGGATTATTTAGTGAGGTCTCTGGAGGCATACCTTCCGCGGTTCCTTCGTGAGCTGCAGTTGGCACGGCCGAAGTTGACCGAACTTGATGATTTAGAGGAAGTAAAAGTCGTAACAAGGTTTCCGTAGGTGAACCTGCGGAAGGATCATTACCGATCAAACAAGTCCGGGAGTGAGGTTGCCAAACGCATCGTCGGCATCACATGCTGACGCGCACGCTACAACCACAAGATGGTGTAGCACACTTGGTAGAGTTGAGCGAAAGCAACTCTTTCAAAGGGATACACATACCACTGCCTCGGCGCAGGTCAGTAAAGACGCACACTTTGGTAGTACCGGGTACCTTATACACTGACTGATTGTCGTGTCACAACGGGGTGATCGACAGTCGCACTTTGGCGTGCTCGGCTCCGCATCCGTCGGGGCCGTGGGCGCCTGCAGTGTGGTACTAGGGAACCAGAGTTGTGTGTTGGTATGTGTATAATGGATGGATGGACTTCGGTTCCATTCATCAACTAGTTCGGTGTGTACGTTAAACCCTAGGCAGGGGATCACTCGGCTCATGGATCGATGAAGACCGCAGCTAAATGCGCGTCAGAATGTGAACTGCAGGACACATGAACATCGACACGTTGAACGCATATGGCGCATCGGACGACTCAACCCGACCGATGCACACATCCTTGAGTGCCTACCAAGTTATCTCAACACTCTAACCAAACTGACCGTCCTGACCCCATCATAGGGGGGTAGGCTGTCGCAGCATGGCGTGCTCGGATCCGCATCCTTGTCGGGACCGTGGGCGCTGAAAGTGAGAGTGCTAACACAGAGAGACATACGAGGTATGGTACACAAACCTAAACACACACACACACATGTGAGCATGGGTGAAGAGCGAGCGCGCGTCAAGTCGCACGGTTCGACCTCTAGTATC
>NW_023405061.1:165000-170000 GCF_013141755.1 Anopheles stephensi | reverse complement strand
GGGGTGCATCGTATGTAACGTTCGATGTACATATAAAGCCTGGTAGGTGTTGGGATTATATCTGCAACACGGGCATTATCGAAAGATGGTTAAGTGGAGTCACCCAATGGGTGCCGTGCGTTATAAGGTACGTAATGCACAGTAGAGATACATTGTCGGGAGGTGGAACCCGAAAAATGTACAAGTCCGGGAATACGGGGTGCATCGTATGTAACGTTCGATGTACATATAAAGCCTGGTAGGTGTTGGGATTATATCTGCAACACGGGCATTATCGAAAGATGGTTAAGTGGAGTCACCCAATGGGTGCCGTGCGTTATCAGGTACGTAATGCACAGTAGAGATACATTGTCGGGAGGTGGAACCCGCAAAATGTACAAGTCCGGGAATACGGGGTGCATCGTATGTAACGTTCGATGTACATATAAAGCCTGGTAGGTGTTGGGATTATATCTGCAACACGGGCATTATCGAAAGATGGTTAAGTGGAGTCACCCAATGGGTGCCGTGCGTTATAAGGTACGTAATGCACAGTAGAGATACATTGTCGGGAGGTGGAACCCGAAAAATGTACAAGTCCGGGAATACGGGGTGCATCGTATGTAACGTTCGATGTACATATAAAGCCTGGTAGGTGTTGGGATTATATCTGCAACACGGGCATTATCGAAAGATGGTTAAGTGGAGTCACCCAATGGGTGCCGTGCGTTATAAGGTACGTAATGCACAGTAGAGATACATTGTCGGGAGGTGGAACCCGCAAAATGTACAAGTCCGGGAATACGGGGTGCATCGTATGTAACGTTCGATGTACATATAAAGCCTGGTAGGTGTTGGGATTATATCTGCAACACGGGCATTATCGAAAGATGGTTAAGTGGAGTCACCCAATGGGTGCCGTGCGTTATAAGGTACGTAATGCACAGTAGAGATACATTGTCGGGAGGTGGAACCCGAAAAATGTACAAGTCCGGGAATACGGGGTGCATCGTATGTAACGTTCGATGTACATATAAAGCCTGGTAGGTGTTGGGATTATATCTGCAACACGGGCATTATCGAAAGATGGTTAAGTGGAGTCACCCAATGGGTGCCGTGCGTTATAAGGTACGTAATGCACAGTAGAGATACATTGTCGGGAGGTGGAACCCGCAAAATGTACAAGTCCGGGAATACGGGGTGCATCGTATGTAACGTTCGATGTACATATAAAGCCTGGTAGGTGTTGGGATTATATCTGCAACACGGGCATTATCGAAAGATGGTTAAGTGGAGTCACCCAATGGGTGCCGTGCGTTATAAGGTACGTAATGCACAGTAGAGATACATTGTCGGGAGGTGGAACCCGAAAAATGTACAAGTCCGGGAATACGGGGTGCATCGTATGTAACGTTCGATGTACATATAAAGCCTGGTAGGTGTTGGGATTATATCTGCAACACGGGCATTATCGAAAGATGGTTAAGTGGAGTCACCCAATGGGTGCCGTGCGTTATCAGGTACGTAATGCACAGTAGAGATACATTGTCGGGAGGTGGAACCCGAAAAATGTACAAGTCCGGGAATACGGGGTGCATCGTATGTAACGTTCGATGTACATATAAAGCCTGGTAGGTGTTGGGATTATATCTGCAACACGGGCATTATCGAAAGATGGTTAAGTGGAGTCACCCAATGGGTGCCGTGCGTTATCAGGTACGTAATGCACAGTAGAGATACATTGTCGGGAGGTGGAACCCGAAAAATGTACAAGTCCGGGAATACGGGGTGCATCGTATGTAACGTTCGATGTACATATAAAGCCTGGTAGGTGTTGGGATTATATCTGCAACACGGGCATTATCGAAAGATGGTTAAGTGGAGTCACCCAATGGGTGCCGTGCGTTATCAGGTACGTAATGCACAGTAGAGATACATTGTCGGGAGGTGGAACCCGAAAAATGTACAAGTCCGGGAATACGGGGTGCATCGTATGTAACGTTCGATGTACATATAAAGCCTGGTAGGTGTTGGGATTATATCTGCAACACGGGCATTATCGAAAGATGGTTAAGTGGAGTCACCCAATGGGTGCCGTGCGTTATCAGGTACGTAATGCACAGTAGAGATACATTGTCGGGAGGTGGAACCCGAAAAATGTACAAGTCCGGGAATACGGGGTGCATCGTATGTAACGTTCGATGTACATATAAAGCCTGGTAGGTGTTGGGATTATATCTGCAACACGGGCATTATCGAAAGATGGTTAAGTGGAGTCACCCAATGGGTGCCGTGCGTTATAAGGTACGTAATGCACAGTAGAGATACATTGTCGGGAGGTGGAACCCGCAAAATGTACAAGTCCGGGAATACGGGGTGCATCGTATGTAACGTTCGATGTACATATAAAGCCTGGTAGGTGTTGGGATTATATCTGCAACACGGGCATTATCGAAAGATGGTTAAGTGGAGTCACCCAATGGGTGCCGTGCGTTATAAGGTACGTAATGCACAGTAGAGATACATTGTCGGGAGGTGGAACCCGAAAAATGTACAAGTCCGGGAATACGGGGTGCATCGTATGTAACGTTCGATGTACATATAAAGCCTGGTAGGTGTTGGGATTATATCTGCAACACGGGCATTATCGAAAGATGGTTAAGTGGAGTCACCCAATGGGTGCCGTGCGTTATCAGGTACGTAATGCACAGTAGAGATACATTGTCGGGAGGTGGAACCCGCAAAATGTACAAGTCCGGGAATACGGGGTGCATCGTATGTAACGTTCGATGTACATATAAAGCCTGGTAGGTGTTGGGATTATATCTGCAACACAGGCATTATCGAAAGATGGTTAAGTGGAGTCACCCAATGGGTGCCGTGCGTTATAAGGTACGTAATGCACAGTAGAGATACATTATCGGGAGGTGGAACCCGAAAAATGTACAAGTCCGGGAATACGGAAAAGTTCCCCATGAAAGGCTGGGGATACAATTATTGATACAAATAATGTGCCTAAGGGTACATTTATTTTTCTAAGTCCCAGAAATCCGTCACTGAACATCACGACTTACAAACACATCTTCCCCCGGTCCTCCCATATACGGCACGGGGACAAGTATGAAGAATGAAAATCATGTGTGTATGGAACATATAATGTGCCTGAGAGCACATTTTTTTTCTAAGTCCCAGAAATCCGTCACTGAACATCACGACTTACAAACACATCTTCCCCCGGTCCTCCCATATACGGCACGGGGACAAGTATGAAGAATGAAAATAATGTGTGTATGGAACATATAATGTGCCTGAGAGCAAATTTTTTTCTAAGTCCCAGAAATCCGTCACTGAACATCACGACTTACGAAGACATGTTCCCCCGGTCCTCCCATATACGGCACGGGGACAAGTATGAAGAATGAAAATAATGTGTGTATGGAACATATAATGTGCCTGAGAGCACATTTTTTTTCTAAGTCCCAGAAATCCGTCACTGAACATCACGACTTACGAAGACATGTTCCCCCGGTCCTCCCATATACGGCACCGGCGACAAGTATGAAGTATGAAAATTTTTGGTCACAGCGTGAAATCCCTCTAATGATCATGAAAATAGCATCGGATCACTTATCTGACCATAAAAAGTGAACCAAAACCCTATTTGGACAAACTTTTTGGTCCTATGAAAAATTCACTTTTCATATATGTCATGGTCGAAAATTTTCTAAGTCCCAAAAAATCACATATTCTCGAATATCTCGAAAACTACTTATCGGACAGGGGTCAACCAAGGTGTTTTAGAAAGGTCTTTACAAGCTCTATTTAATGAGCCATAGCGACTTTCAAGTGATTTTTTGACACTTTTTCGCATATCGGCATCCTTGGTTCCCATACTGGCCATAGGCCATAGGGCACCGAACGGCCAACTTTTGGTCCGGGGGTGAAATTTTTTTTCACGAGATTTTGATGAAAATGGCTTCGGAACGCGTTTCTAATAATGAAAAGTGAAACCAAACAGTATTTGCGAAGAAAAAATTGTCCTATGAAAAAATCACTTTTCATATAGGGTACGGGTCGAAAATTTTCTAAGTCCCAAAAAATCACTTATTCTCGAATATCTCGAAAACTACGTATCGGACAGGGGTCAACCAAGGTGTTTTAGAAAGGTCTTTACAAGCTCTATTTAATGAGCCATAGCGACTTTCAAGTGATTTTTTGACACTTTTTCGCATATCGGCATCCTTGGTTCCCATACTGGCCATAGGCCATAGGGCACCGAACGGCCAACTTTTGGTCCGGGGGTGAAATTTTTTTTCACGAGATTTTGATGAAAATGGCTTCGGAACGCGTTTCTAATAATGAAAAGTGAAACCAAACAGTATTTGCGAAGAAAAAATTGTCCTATGAAAAAATCACTTTTTCTTAGGGTACGGGTCAAAAATTTTCTAAGTCCCAAAAAATCACATTATTCTCGAATATCTCGAAAACTACTTATCGGACAGGGGTCAACCAAGGTGTTTTAGAAAGGTCTTTACAAGCTCTATTTAATGAGCCATAGCGACTTTCAAGTGATTTTTTGACACTTTTTCGCATATCGGCATCCTTGGTTCCCATACTGGCCATAGGCCATAGGGCACCGAACGGCCAACTTTTGGTCCGGGGGTGAAATTTTTTTTTCACGAGATTTTGATGAAAATGGCTTCGGAACGCGTTTCTAATAATGAAAAGTGAAACCAAACAGTATTTGCGAAGAAAAAATTGTCCTATGAAAAAATCACTTTTTCTTAGGGTACGGGTCAAAAATTTTCTAAGTCCCAAAAAATCACATTTTCTCGAATATCTCGAAAACTACGTATCGGACAGGGGTCAACCAAGGTGTTTTAGAAAGGTCTTTACAAGCTCTATTTAATGAGCCATAGCGACTTTCAAGTGATTTTTTGACACTTTTTCGCATATCGGCATCCTTGGTTCCCATACTGGCCATAGGCCATAGGGCACCGAACGGCCAACTTTTGGTCCGG
>NW_023405061.1:132500-155000 GCF_013141755.1 Anopheles stephensi | reverse complement strand
TGGTACGGGTTGAGCGAAGCAACTCTTTCAAAGGGATACACATACCACTGCCTCGGTGAAGGTCAGTAAAGATGCACACTTGGTAGTACCGGGTACCTTATACACTGACTGATTGTCGTGTCACAACGGGGGTGATCGACAGTCGCACTTTGGCGTGCTCGGCTCCGCAACCGTCGGGGCCGTGGGCGCCTGCAGTGTGGTACTAGGGAACCAGAGTTGTGTGTTGGTATGTGTATAATGGCCATATCATTACCCATCAAACAAGTCCGAGAGTGAGGTTGCCAAACGCATCGTCGGCACAATATGCTGACGCGCACGCTACAACCACAAGATGGTGTAGCACACTTGGTAGAGTTGAGCGAAACCAACTCTTTCAAAGGATACACATACCACTGACTCGGCGAAGGTCAGTAAAGACGCACACCAGAGGGAACCAGAGTTGTGTGTTGGTTTGTGTATAATGGACGTATCATTACCCATCAAACAAGTCCGAGAGTGAGGTTGCCAAACGCATCGTCGGCATCACATGCTGACGCGCACGCTACAACCACAAGATGGTGTAGCACACTTGGTAGAGTTGAGCGAAACCAACTCTTTCAAAGGGATACACATACCCACTGCCTCGGCGAAGGTCAGTAAAGACGCACACCAGAGGGAACCAGAGTTGTGTGTTGGTTTGTGTATAATGGACATATCATTACCGATCAAACAAGTCCGAGAGTGAGGTTGCCAAACGCATCGTCGGCACAATATGCTGACGCGCACGCTACAACCACAAGATGGTGTAGCACACTTGGTAGAGTTGAGCGAAAGCAACTCTTTCAAAGGGATACACATACCACTGCCTCGGCGCAGGTCAGTAAAGACGCACACTTTGGCAGTACCGGGTACCTTATACACTGACTGATTGTCGTGTCACAAAGGGGTGATCGACAGTCGCACTTTGGCGTGCTCGGCTCCGCATCCGTCGGGGCCGTGGGCGCCTGCAGTGTGGTACTAGGGAACCAGAGTTGTGTGTTGGTATGTGTATAATGGACATATCATTACCCATCAAACAAGTCCGAGAGTGAGGTTGCCAAACGCATCGTCGGCATCACATGCTGACGCGCACGCTACAACCACAAGATGGTGTAGCACACTTGGTAGAGTTGAGCGAAAGCAACTCTTTCAAAGGGATACACATACCACTGCCTCGGCGAAGGTCAGTAAAGATGCACACTTTGGTAGTACCGGGTACCTTATACACTGACTGATTGTCGTGTCACAACGGGGTGATCGACAGTCGCACTTTGGCGTGCTCGGCTCCGCATCCGTCGGGGCCGTGGGCGCCTGCAGTGTGGTACTAGGGAACCAGAGTTGTGTGTTGGTATGTGTATAATGGACATATCATTACCCATCAAACAAGTCCGAGAGTGAGGTTGCCAAACGCATCGTCGGCATCACATGCTGACGCGCACGCTACAACCACAAGATGGTGTAGCACACTTGGTAGAGTTGAGCGAAAGCAACTCTTTCAAAGGGATACACATACCACTGCCTCGGCGAAGGTCAGTAAAGATGCACACTTTGGTAGTACCGGGTACCTTATACACTGACTGATTGTCGTGTCACAACGGGGTGATCGACAGTCGCACTTTGGCGAGCTCGGCTCCGCATCCGTCGGGGCCGTGGGCGCCTGCAGTGTGGTACTAGGGAACCAGAGTTGTGTGTTGGTATGTGTATAATGGACATATCATTACCCATCAAACAAGTCCGAGAGTGAGGTTGCCAAACGCATCGTCGGCACAATATGCTGACGCGCACGCTACAACCACAAGATGGTGTAGCACACTTGGTAGAGTTGAGCGAAACCAACTCTTTCAAAGGGATACACATACCACTGCCTCGGCGAAGGTCAGTAAAGACGCACACCAGAGGGAACCAGAGTTGTGTGTTGGTTTGTGTATAATGGACATATCATTACCCATCAAACAAGTCCGAGAGTGAGGTTGCCAAACGCATCGTCGGCACAATATGCTGACGCGCACGCTACAACCACAAGATGGTGTAGCACACTTGGTAGAGTTGAGCGAAAGCAACTCTTTCAAAGGGATACACATACCACTGCCTCGGCGAAGGTCAGTAAAGATGCACACTTTGGTAGTACCGGGTACCTTATACACTGACTGATTGTCGTGTCACAACGGGGTGATCGACAGTCGCACTTTGGCGTGCTCGGCTCCGCATCCGTCGGGGCCGTGGGCGCCTGCAGTGTGGTACTAGGGAACCAGAGTTGTGTGTTGGTTTGTGTATAATGGACATATCATTACCCATCAAACAAGTCCGAGAGTGAGGTTGCCAAACGCATCGTCGGCACAATATGCTGACGCGCACGCTACAACCACAAGATGGTGTAGCACACTTGGTAGAGTTGAGCGAAACCAACTCTTTCAAAGGGATACACATACCACTGCCTCGGCGAAGGTCAGTAAAGACGCACACCAGAGGGAACCAGAGTTGTGTGTTGGTTTGTGTATAATGGACGTATCATTACCCATCAAACAAGTCCGAGAGTGAGGTTGCCAAACGCATCGTCGGCACAATATGCTGACGCGCACGCTACAACCACAAGATGGTGTAGCACACTTGGTAGAGTTGAGCGAAAGCAACTCTTTCAAAGGGATACACATACCACTGCCTCGGCGAAGGTCAGTAAAGATGCACACTTTGGTAGTACCGGGTACCTTATACACTGACTGATTGTCGTGTCACAACGGGGTGATCGACAGTCGCACTTTGGCGTGCTCGGCTCCGCAAACGTCGGGGCCGTGGGCGCCTGCAGTGTGGTACTAGGGAACCAGAGTTGTGTGTTGGTTTGTGTATAATGGACGTATCATTACCCATCAAACAAGTCCGAGAGTGAGGTTGCCAAACGCATCGTCGGCACAATATGCTGACGCGCACGCTACAACCACAAGATGGTGTAGCACACTTGGTAGAGTTGAGCGAAACCAACTCTTTCAAAGGGATACACATACCACTGCCTCGGCGAAGGTCAGTAAAGACGCACACCAGAGGGAACCAGAGTTGTGTGTTGGTTTGTGTATAATGGACGTATCATTACCCATCAAACAAGTCCGAGAGTGAGGTTGCCAAACGCATCGTCGGCACAATATGCTGACGCGCACGCTACAACCACAAGATGGTGTAGCACACTTGGTAGAGTTGAGCGAAACCAACTCTTTCAAAGGGATACACATACCACTGCCTCGGCGAAGGTCAGTAAAGACGCACACCAGAGGGAACCAGAGTTGTGTGTTGGTTTGTGTATAATGGACGTATCATTACCCATCAAACAAGTCCGAGAGTGAGGTTGCCAAACGCATCGTCGGCACAATATGCTGACGCGCACGCTACAACCACAAGATGGTGTAGCACACTTGGTAGAGTTGAGCGAAACCAACTCTTTCAAAGGGATACACATACCACTGCCTCGGCGAAGGTCAGTAAAGATGCACACTTTGGTAGTACCGGGTACCTTATACACTGACTGATTGTCGTGTCACAACGGGGTGATCGACAGTCGCACTTTGGCGTGCTCGGCTCCGCATCCGTCGGGGCCGTGGGCGCCTGCAGTGTGGTACTAGGGAACCAGAGTTGTGTGTTGGTATGTGTATAATGGACGGACCTTATAATGTGCCTGAGGGCACATTTATTTTTTTTAAGTCCAAAATTCCGTCACTGAAGAACACGACTTACAAACACATCTTCCCCCGGTCCTCCCATATACGGCACCCGGACAAGTATGAAGAATGAAAATAATGTGTGTATGGAACATATAATGTGCCTGAGGGCACATTTATTTTTTTTAAGTCCAAAATTCCGTCACTGAAGAACACGACTTACAAACACATCTTCCCCCGGTCCTCCCATATACGGCACCCGGACAAGTATGAAGAATGAAAATAATGTGTGTATGGAACATATAATGTGCCTAAGGGTACATTTATTTTTCTAAGTCCCAGAAATCCGTCACTGAACATCACGACTTACAAACACATCTTCCCCCGGTCCTCCCATATACGGCACGGGGACAAGTATGAAGAATGAAAATCATGTGTGTATGGAACATATAATGTGCCTGAGAGCACATTTTTTTTCTAAGTCCCAGAAATCCGTCACTGAACATCACGACTTACGAAGACATGTTCCCCCGGTCCTCCCATATACGGCACCGGGACAAGTATGAAGAATGAAAATCATGTGTGTATGAAACATATAATGTGCCTAAGGGTACATTTATTTTTCTAAGTCCCAGAAATCCGTCACTGAACATCACGACTTACGAAGACATGTTCCCCCGGTCCTCCCATATACGGCACCGGGACAAGTATGAAGAATGAAAATAATGTGTGTATGGAACATATAATGTGCCTGAGAGCACATTTTTTTTCTAAGTCCCAGAAATCCGTCACTGAACATCACGACTTACGAAGACATGTTCCCCCGGTCCTCCCATATACGGCACGGGGACAAGTATGAAGAATGAAAATAATGTGTGTATGGAACATATAATGTGCCTGAGAGCACATTTTTTTTCTAAGTCCCAGAAATCCGTCACTGAACATCACGACTTACGAAGACATGTTCCCCCGGTACTCCCATATACGGCACGGGGACAAGTATGAAGAATGAAAATCATGTGTGTATGGAACATATAATGTGCCTGAGAGCACATTTTTTTTCTAAGTCCCAGAAATCCGTCACTGAACATCACGACTTACGAAGACATGTTCCCCCGGTCCTCCCATATACGGCACCGGGACAAGTATGAAGAATGAAAATAATGTGTGTATGGAACATATAATGTGCCTGAGAGCACATTTTTTTTCTAAGTCCCAGAAATCCGTCACTGAACATCACGACTTACGAAGACATGTTCCCCCGGTCCTCCCATATACGGCACGGGGACAAGTATGAAGAATGAAAATAATGTGTGTATGGAACATATAATGTGCCTGAGAGCACATTTTTTTTCTAAGTCCCAGAAATCCGTCACTGAACATCACGACTTACAAACACATCTTCCCCCGGTCCTCCCATATACGGCACGGGGACAAGTATGAAGAATGAAAATCATGTGTGTATGGAACATATAATGTGCCTGAGAGCACATTTTTTTTCTAAGTCCCAGAAATCCGTCACTGAACATCACGACTTACGAAGACATGTTCCCCCGGTCCTCCCATATACGGCACCGGGACAAGTATGAAGAATGAAAATAATGTGTGTATGGAACATATAATGTGCCTGAGAGCACATTTTTTTTCTAAGTCCCAGAAATCCGTCACTGAACATCACGACTTACGAAGACATGTTCCCCCGGTCCTCCCATATACGGCACGGGGACAAGTATGAAGAATGAAAATCATGTGTGTATGGAACATATAATGTGCCTGAGAGCACATTTTTTTTCTAAGTCCCAGAAATCCGTCACTGAACATCACGACTTACGAAGACATGTTCCCCCGGTCCTCCCATATACGGCACGGGGACAAGTATGAAGAATGAAAATCATGTGTGTATGGAACATATAATGTGCCTGAGAGCACATTTTTTTTCTAAGTCCCAGAAATCCGTCACTGAACATCACGACTTACGAAGACATGTTCCCCCGGTCCTCCCATATACGGCACCGGGACAAGTATGAACAATGAAAATCATGTGTGTATGAAACATATAATGTGCCTGAGAGCACATTTTTTTTCTAAGTCCCAGAAATCCGTCACTGAACATCACGACTTACGAAGACATGTTCCCCCGGTCCTCCCATATACGGCACCGGGACAAGTATGAAGTATGAAAATTTTTGGTCACAGCGTGAAATCCCTCTAATGATCATGAAAATAGCATCGGATCACTTATCTGACCATAAAAAGTGAACCAAAACCCTATTTGGACAAACTTTTTGGTCCTATGAAAAATTCACTTTTCATATATGTCATGGTCGAAAATTTTCTAAGTCCCAAAAAATCACATATTCTCGAATATCTCGAAAACTACTTATCGGACAGGGGTCAACCAAGGTGTTTTAGAAAGGTCTTTACTAGCTCTATTTAATGAGCCATAGCGACTTTCAAGTGATTTTTTGACACTTTTTCGCATATCGGCATCCTTGGTTCCCATACTGGCCATAGGCCATAGGGCACCGAACGGCCAACTTTTGGTCCGGGGGTGAAATTTTTTTTTCACGAGATTTTAATGAAAATGGCTTCGGAACGCGTTTCTAATAATGAAAAGTGAAACCAAACAGTATTTGCGAAGAAAAAATTGTCCTATGAAAAAATCACTTTTCATATATGTCATGGTCGAAAATTTTCTAAGTCCCAAAAAATCACTTATTCTCGAATATCTCGAAAACTACGTATCGGACAGGGGTCAACCAAGGTGTTTTAGAAAGGTCTTTACAAGCTCTATTTAATGAGCCATAGCGACTTTCAAGTGATTTTTTGACACTTTTTCGCATATCGGCATCCTTGGTTCCCATACTGGCCATAGGCCATAGGGCACCGAACGGCCAACTTTTGGTCCGGGGGTGAAATTTTTTTTTCACGAGATTTTGATGAAAATGGCTTCGGAACGCGTTTCTAATAATGAAAAGTGAAACCAAACAGTATTTGCGAAGAAAAAATTGTCCTATGAAAAAATCACTTTTTCTTAGGGTACGGGTCAAAAATTTTCTAAGTCCCAAAAAATCACTTATTCTCGAATATCTCGAAAACTACGTATCGGACAGGGGTCAACCAAGGTGTTTTAGAAAGGTCTTTACAAGCTCTATTTAATGAGCCATAGCGACTTTCAAGTGATTTTTTGACACTTTTTCGCATATCGGCATCCTTGGTTCCCATACTGGCCATAGGCCATAGGGCACCGAACGGCCAACTTTTGGTCCGGGGGTGAAATTTTTTTTTCACGAGATTTTGATGAAAATGGCTTCGGAACGCGTTTCTAATAATGAAAAGTGAAACCAAACAGTATTTGCGAAGAAAAAATTGTCCTATGAAAAAATCACTTTTTCTTAGGGTACGGGTCAAAAATTTTCTAAGTCCCAAAAAATCACATATTCTCGAATATCTCGAAAACTACGTATCGGACAGGGGTCAACCAAGGTGTTTTAGAAAGGTCTTTACAAGCTCTATTTAATGAGCCATAGCGACTTTCAAGTGATTTTTTGACACTTTTTCGCATATCGGCATCCTTGGTTCCCATACTGGCCATAGGCCATAGGGCACCGAACGGCCAACTTTTGGTCCGGGGGTGAAATTTTTTTTTCACGAGATTTTGATGAAAATGGCTTCGGAACGCGTTTCTAATAATGAAAAGTGAAACCAAACAGTATTTGCGAAGAAAAAATTGTCCTATGAAAAAATCACTTTTTCTTAGGGTACGGGTCAAAAATTTTCTAAGTCCCAAAAAATCACATATTCTCGAATATCTCGAAAACTACGTATCGGACAGGGGTCAACCAAGGTGTTTTAGAAAGGTCTTTACAAGCTCTATTTAATGAGCCATAGCGACTTTCAAGTGATTTTTTGACACTTTTTCGCATATCGGCATCCTTGGTTCCCATACTGGCCATAGGCCATAGGGCACCGAACGGCCAACTTTTGGTCCGGGGGTGAAATTTTTTTTTCACGAGATTTTGATGAAAATGGCTTCGGAACGCGTTTCTAATAATGAAAAGTGAAACCAAACAGTATTTGCGAAGAAAAAATTGTCCTATGAAAAAATCACTTTTCATATATGTCATGGTCGAAAATTTTCTAAGTCCCAAAAAATCACTTATTCTCGAATATCTCGAAAACTACGTATCGGACAGGGGTCAACCAAGGTGTTTTAGAAAGGTCTTTACAAGCTCTATTTAATGAGCCATAGCGACTTTCAAGTGATTTTTTGACACTTTTTCGCATATCGGCATCCTTGGTTCCCATACTGGCCATAGGCCATAGGGCACCGAACGGCCAACTTTTGGTCCGGGGGTGAAATTTTTTTTTCACGAGATTTTGATGAAAATGGCTTCGGAACGCGTTTCTAATAATGAAAAGTGAAACCAAACAGTATTTGCGAAGAAAAAATTGTCCTATGAAAAAATCACTTTTTCTTAGGGTACGGGTCAAAAATTTTCTAAGTCCCAAAAAATCACATATTCTCGAATATCTCGAAAACTACGTATCGGACAGGGGTCAACCAAGGTGTTTTAGAAAGGTCTTTACAAGCTCTATTTAATGAGCCATAGCGACTTTCAAGTGATTTTTTGACACTTTTTCGCATATCGGCATCCTTGGTTCCCATACTGGCCATAGGCCATAGGGCACCGAACGGCCAACTTTTGGTCCGGGGGTGAAATTTTTTTTTCACGAGATTTTGATGAAAATGGCTTCGGAACGCGTTTCTAATAATGAAAAGTGAAACCAAACAGTATTTGCGAAGAAAAAATTGTCCTATGAAAAAATCATTTTTTCTTAGGGTACGGGTCAAAAATTTTCTAAGTCCCAAAAAATCACATTTTCTCGAATATCTCGAAAACTACGTATCGGACAGGGGTCAACCAAGGTGTTTTAGAAAGGTCTCAACAAGCTCTAAATAATGGGCCATAGCGACTTTTTAGTGATTTTTTGACAAATTTTGTCATATCGGCATCCCGAGTTCCCATACTGGCCATAGGCCATGGGGCCCCGAACGAAAAAATTTTGGTCCGAGGGTCAAAATTTTTTTTCTCATAAATTTGTTCAAAACGCCGTCGGAACGCGCCTTAGATCATGAAAAGTGAAAAGAAACAGTATTTTGCAAAAGTTGGGGTGGCCTATGACTTACATGGCCACGTCCTAGGTCCGAGTTCCCGAGGTCGTGTTCTTCAGTGGCGGAAAAAAATGGCCACTTGTGGGAGATGCAAAATGTTCATTTTGTATTATAGGGGACACACTATCGAAGCGAAAATTTCAGAAATGGCCTAAAACGTGAAGAAATGATGGGGTATGTACGAAAAGAAGGTTTTTATGGTCAAACGGTGAAAATTTTTTTTTATGAAAAATTTTGGTCTCCCACCGTTCATGAATTTCTAGGACCAAAAATCGAAAAATTTGAAAACTTCACGATCGAAAGGGAAACGCATATGTGGTGTTCCTAGGTGTGTACGGTGTACGAAAAACGGGTTCACGATGAGATATCAGGCAAATAAGTGGACCTAAAGTGAGTTATACGGGTAAGACGAGGTGTCCAAAGACCGAAATAGGGGTACCAACTGAGAACGAAATGAAGGTCCCCGAAGTCGCCATACAAGTTATAGGAGGTGTCCAAAGTACGAAAAGAGTTCCATATTCGGCTGTTCCTACTATATGGTTCCCTGATTGCTGCTCCAAGGAGTAGTGAGGAAGTGTCCAAAGGTCTGTTGGGGGTATCGAGGTGATACCCTCGACGGACAATATGCACAAAAAGTGGTTCGATGATCTATCCTGTAGGTCGTACGGCAGCCATACCCGGCTGGAAGTACCGCGGTAATTCCGCAATAAAACGTTCGCCAGACGAACAAACAAATTGAATTAGCTCATCGTAGTGTACGGAAACGAAACGAAAATGTAAGGTGATTAGGGATCCGGGAGCAATCTCGCGATCCCATGGTTCGGTGTAAGAAATGATACGAAGTGTTCATAAGTCTCCTCTGGAGGCAGAACCATCGTAGCAAAGTTCGGGAACCCAAGGGTCACAAAAACTCGTAGGACGATATCCACGAATAATCGGGGACTTGTGGGGACTACCGTGCCCTGACAAGTCAACTACACCTTAACTGGTGATGGTCGTCCTACGGGGACCTGCGGGGAACAAAAGGGTCACTAAAACTCGTAGGACAATATCTCCGAATAATCGGGGACTTGTGGGGACCACCGTGCCCTGACAAGTCAACTACACCTTAACTGGTGATGGTTGTCCTACGGGGACCTGCCGGGAACCCAAGGGTCACAAAAACTCGTAGGACGATATCCACGAATAATCGGGGACTTGTGGGGACTACCGTGCCCTGACAAGTCAACTACACCTTAACTGGTGATGGTCGTCCTACGGGGACCTGCGGGGAGCAAAAGGAGTCAGAAACAATCGTAGGACGATATCCACGAATAATCGGGGACTTGTGGGGACTACCGTGCCCTGACAAGTCAACTACACCTTAACTGGTGATGGTCGTCCTACGGGGACCTTCAGGGAGCCGCAGTAAGTCGCAGGTCGTATGCGAGCCTTGATTGGTCCTGTTGGGGGCGTGCGGGGTGTAATGCCTCGGTACGTCAAATGTTGGTGTACGATGTACATCGATAATCTGACATCCTCCTGAACAACCTTTGCTCGTGTGGTTATTGGCGCTGTGGAGTCGGTGTACTGCCGCAGGTCAATGAGAGTGGTCACAACAAAGATTGTGTCACCTGATGAACGTAGAAAGTGAGTCTGCGGGGACTGGTGCCCTGGTAGACAGAAAATATCGAACAAGCAATTGACGATGACGAATTCTGGTTGATCCTACCAGTAATATACGCTTGTCTCAAAGGTTAAGCCATGCATGTCTAAGTACAAACATAAATGAATGTGAAACCGCATAAGGCTCAGTACAACAGCCATAATTCACAAGATCATCCACCCATCAGTTACTTGGATAACTGTGGAAAAGCCAGAGCTAATACATGCAACATGCCGGGACCGCTGTCCGCTTGCGGGCGGTGGAACTGGTGCACTTATTAGTAAAACCAATCGCCTCCGGGCGGCTTGAGTTGAAGTCTGGATAAGGATGCCGATCGTATGGTCGCTTGACCGACGACAGATCTTGCAAATGTCTGCCCTATCAACTATTGATGGTAGTGTAGAGGACTACCATGGTTGCGACGGGTAACGGGGAATCAGGGTTCGATTCCGGAGAGGGAGCCTGAGAAATGGCTACCACATCCAAGGAAGGCAGCAGGCGCGTAAATTACCCAATCCCGGCACGGGGAGGTAGTGACGAGAAATAACAATATGGACCTCTCTAACGATGGTCCATAATTGGAATGAATTGAGCATAAATCCTTCAATAAGGATCAAGTGGAGGGCAAGTCTGGTGCCAGCAGCCGCGGTAATTCCAGCTCCACTAGCGTATATTAAAGTTGTTGCGGTTAAAACGTTCGAAGTTGATTCCCCGTCCAGACACGCGACCGCCGCGGGCGCCCGGCACACGCCGGATACGTTCGTGCGCGAGCTCGCGGCTGCGACTCACAATGGTGTGCCTGGGCGTCAACCTCGTGATCGGTCGGGCACGTCCCGAGCCGGTGCGTGGTGCCCGGGCAGCTCCCATTTACCTTGAACAAATTAGAGTGCTTCAAGCAGGCTAGTACAAAAGCGTCCACACCCGCCCAGGGTTGGCGTTGGCCGAGAATAATCTTGCATGGAATAATGGAACATGACCTCGGTCTGAGTCTTTTGGTTGGTTTTGTATAGACCCAGAGGTAATGATTAACAGAAGTAGTTGGGGGCATTGGTATTACGGCGCGAGAGGTGAAATTCGTAGACCGTCGTAGGACCAACTGAAGCGAAAGCGTTTGCCATGGATGCTTTCATTAATCAAGAACGAAAGTTAGAGGATCGAAGGCGATTAGATACCGCCCTAGTTCTAACCGTAAACGATGCCAATCAGCAATTGGGAGACGCTACTACATTCGGTGCTCTCAGTAGCTTCCGGGAAACCAAAATCGGGTTCCGGGGGAAGTATGGTTGCAAAGTTGAAACTTAAAGGAATTGACGGAAGGGCACCACAAGAAGTGGAGCTTGCAGAGGCGTTTGACAGTTGACAGCGAACGGTGGTGTTTCCGTGAGCTGCGCAAAAAATTGTCGAAAAAAGGTGAAAAAAGTGTTTAAATTCTTTACAGAGTGCTTTAAAAGTGATAAAAAGGCGTTTGTTATCATTTGGAAGTGAATTTGGACCAAAAAACTGGAAAAAACAGTGAAAGTGTGGTATAAACAAAACCCCATACATTTTGTATGGAGGGGGTTTTTCACTGATTTGGCGGCTCTAAGCAACCGTTTTAGATGCGGTTTTCGCTGAAAACGCAAGACTGGGAGCCAATTTAGTCTTTTCGACGGAAAAACGGTGGATGCCGGTGGTCTGTACGCGGAAAAAACTGTAAAAAACATTCCGGCTATAGAAGAAGAAGAAGAAGAAGAAACTGTTTCTTGAAGCGTGCAGAAAAAGTGTCCGGATCTAATCGGAAGTGGTTTAAATCGTTAGATCGTGTCGTGATTAGTGGGTACAAGTGAATACAGACCGAAAATCGGTCCATTTGGGCCGGAAAAAAGTGTGGGGAAAATCCAGATTGTGACGTTTCCACGTGGCGTCTTGTTCCGGATCTCACTTTTTTCACCCAATACGCAACGGATCTGGACGCATGTGGTGTTAAAAGAAGCGGAAAAGTGCCAGCTAGTGAAATAGTGCAAAAAACCGGAAAGAAAACGGTGAAAAATAACCAAAAAAAGTGCATTTATAGTGGTGACAAAAATTTGACATTGGACATGTCCCATGACCCATGGGACAAAAATAAATTCCCATGGGACAAAAAAAATTCTGACATTAGTGAAAATTTTTTCAATTAAGAAAAAGTGTGTCATAAAATCGTGTAAACCAGTGGAGATTATTCAGAAAACTCTATAATAATTTTCGGGACATCTTGATAATTTTCCTGCCACCCATTTCCCCCCCGCACCCCGACCGAAAGGGAAAAAAATCCCTTAATAAGGGAAAATAAGGAATTGGGCGGGAAAATTCGAAAAGTGTACGGAAAATTCTAAAAACCGGTGGAAAGTGTTGAGAAAAATCATATGCAACTTTTGGTGGTGATACGAGGTGTCCCCGCTCCCCATACCCCCCCTCCCCCTTCGTCCGAGCGCCGACGAGCGCCTTAATAAGGGAAATAGTGAGCGGAAATTTTTTAAATAAGTACGGAAAATTCCGGGGTGTGGTTTTTCCCGTATAACGTGAGGAGGACAAATTTTTCAAGGAGTTTCTGGGGCCCACCGCAAACCCCACTTCCCCCCACCCTCGCCTGAATATTGGCAAACTTTCAAAAAGGGGGATATTTAGGGGAAATTCAGTGCGAGTGCGTGAAAATTTGTATGGTGTGTGTCCGAAGCCCCTCCGCCCCCCCACCTGCAACGGGAAACCATCCCAAACCGTGGAGACTTGGGTGGTAGGACAGGCGACGAACCTGCTAAGTGTTAGCGAGCAGGAAATCTTCCCGGTTTTCGTCATCTGGCGGGAGATGACGTAAATAGCGGATAGTTTGCGCCC
Organism: Anopheles stephensi; assembly: GCF_013141755.1. NCBI lineage: Eukaryota > Metazoa > Arthropoda > Insecta > Diptera > Culicidae > Anopheles > Anopheles stephensi. Next base: position 141,664 of record NW_023405061.1, on the reverse strand, counting down.
ATCAACTCAAGATGGGATCAGACACCGACAACGGGGAGTCGGAATCTGATGTTCCGGTTGTTCCGGAATCACTGAAGAAGGCGGTGGTGAAGAAACGGCGTATAGGTGAGCCACCTCTTCAGCCACGAGTGGTGTTGGAGCCGATTGAGGTTTCACCAAGAACAATGGCGGCTTTCCATGGCACGACGCCACAGGAACCAGTGGCAACCAGCGAGGAGAATAATTCGGGTTTGCCGGCCTCCGCCGTCCCGATGGTGGTGGTTCTCTCCTCCCCCGAGCCAACCTCTTTAGAGGAAGAGATGCGGGAGGAGAATGGCTCACGGAGGACCGCAGCCACTACACCACCGATTCCGTCACCACGCAGGTTGACCTCACCGGAAGCAACGGCTGCTACCGTTCGACCAGTGAATTCGAATGGGGCGCCGGAGGGATCGCACCAGCTCATCGAGAGACTGTTGCAGAAGCTGGAAACGATGACCGAGAGGCTGACCCAAGTGACGGAGAGGCTGGAAGCCAGCGACCAGGAGAATAAAGTTCTTAGGCGAGAGCTTGAACTCTATAGGATGGGGACACGGACGGTGTCGGAGATGTACTCCTCCGCGGTTGGTACGGGCTTGGGAAACCAAGCGGTATCCCAGCCTGGACCCAGTAAGAAGACCGTTAAGCGGTCTCAAAAGCGCACGAGGGCACTGACCCGTGAGACAAGCGGTCCTGCCCACCATCGGTTGCTGGAGTTGCAGGACCAATTGCGCGCTGAAGCGGAAAAGGAAAGGCAGCAGCAGCAGAGACCGGGGCGTGAAGCAGTCCGCCCTCAGCCGCAGCAGCTGTCTTATCGGGACGTCCTGTCACCTGGGTGGCAAACGGTTGGGCAGAGGCCTCCGAGGCAGCCTCAGCAACAACAGCGGCCCCAGCCGCCAAAGGCACCCCAACGTTTCCCCCAACCAGCCCAACGGACAAGTAGGAGACGACCAGACGCCATACTGGTGATACCGGCACCAGGCGTGAGCTTTGCCGATATGTATCGACCGATCCGGACCGCCTCTGCGCTAGAGGATGCGCAGAAATACATCCGGATTGGAAAGAGGACCCCAAAGGGCAACCTGCGGATGGACCTCACGCGCGAGGTCGACTCGCTTGCGCTGCGTGATCGTATCCAGGCAGTTCTTGGCGATAAAGGGACGGTCAAGGTGGTCACGGAGATGGCTGAGGTCATTGTCCGCAATGTGGACCATCTGACCGAGGAAGCCACAATCAAAGAGGCCCTGAAGTCGGCACTGAAGAAAGAGCCGACAGTGGCCTCGATCCGTATGTGGGAGCTGCCTGACGCTACCAAGCGGGCACGCCTTCGTCTGCCGCGGGCGGAAGCGGAGGCTATCATGAGCAGGACTGACCCCCTGCTCATCGACTACTCCGCCTGCAGGGTGGAGAGGGTGCCGAGGCTGGACGCTTCGATGCGTCGTTGCTTCCGCTGTCTCGAGCGAGGCCATTTGGCGGCCTACTGCACAGGGGTGGACCGCAGCAACTGCTGTATACGGTGTGGTGAGGCCGGTCATCGTGCGGCTGCATGCAAGCAGGAGGTGCGATGCATCAAGTGTGGTGGCCCTCATCGAATCGCCGCCTACAACTGCATTGGAGGAGGACGGCCTCAGTTGTGATGGCCCTAAGACTGCAGGTCCTCCAGCTAAATGCCAACCGGAGTAGAAGTGCCCAAGACCTGGCACTCAACACTATGAGGACGGAACGAGCTGATGTATTGGTGATGTGCGAGCTGTGCTCGGTCCCGGAGAACAACGCAAACTGGGTGGTAGATCGCGATAACAAGGTGGCGATTGTCGTGAGCGGTAGAACCCATCCAGTGCAACGCGTACGCAGTACGTGCTTCTCCGGCATCGTAGCGGCGGACGTAGCAGGCATTACCATCATCGCCTGCTATGCGTCACCGAGCATTGGGGTCCCCGAATTCGTCGGCATGCTGGAGCGTATCGAGACGCTTGCCTCGGGACACTCTCGTGTGCTGCTCGTAGGCGACTTTAACGCGTGGCACGGCACATGGGGTAGTGAACGCGTCAACACCAAGGGAGAGGAGCTGGCACAGCTTGTGGAAGAGCTCGGGCTTGAGGTGTTGAATCTGGGGAGGGATGACACCTTCCTTGGAAACGGCGTTGCTCGCCCGAGCATCGTCGATGTTGCTTTCGCAAGCTCCAACATCTGCCGCTCTGACCTGGTGGGGGACCCCGAGCAACAATGGAGGATGCTGGATGCCTACTCGTACAGCGATCACCGGTACATTCGCTTCACAGTTGGCGAGAACCAGGCAACAAGGAGTCATCGCACACGGGAAGAGACTTCGACAGTGCGTGCAGCAGGGCGTAGGTGGCAAACGCGGCAGTTTGATGGCGAGCTTTTTGCTATTGCGCTGCAGCGGATTCAGTACGAGGTTGGAGTTACCGATGCGGAGAGCCTGACACGCGCTCTCAGCCGAGCTTGTGGAGAAATTATGGCGGAGGTCACCCCGTACGTTGGCCACACCGGTAAACCGACGTATTGGTGGACGCCACAAATCGGTCAACTGCGCGAAGAGTGCCGCCAACTCTGGGAACGACGACAATCGCTCTCGGCTGCTGACGCTGAGGCTCGATCTGCAATGTCGGCGGATTTGCAGGAGGCACGCCATCGCCTGACAGCGGCGATACGCACAAGCAAGCGGGATCGGTACGCAGAATACATCCAGCATCTCGAGGAGGACGAGACAGGCCGGTGGCAGGGGGAGTTGCTGCAACGGCTCGGAGGGAGTCGCGTTGCACCAGAACGCGATCCGGCCAACCTGCAGCACATTGTGGATGTGCTCTTCCCGGAACACTTCCCTGTCAACTGGCCTGACATCGAACCAGACGGTGTACCGATTCGACCCATTACCGAACAGGAGCTGCTCAATATCGTTGCGGGTCTGAATCCGAGGAAGGCGCCAGGTTTGGACGGCGTGCCAAATGCCGCGCTGACTGCTGCTGTGCGGGCATACCCAGCTACGCACGTTCGAATGTTCCAGCGGCTGCTGGACGACGGCCACTTTCCTCGCCAGTGGAAGACGGCCAAGCTGGTTCTCATTCCCAAGCCAGGAAAACCCCCCGGAGAACCGTCATCGGTCAGGCCGGTGATGCTGATCAACACTCCGGGGAAGCTGTTTGAACGAGTTCTGCTGGATCGTCTGAACGACCACATCGAGGTGCCATCAGGACCGCTACTTTCTGAGCAACAGTTCGGGTTCCGATGCGGGCGATCCACACTTCAGGCGGTGGAGTTGGTGATTGATGCTGCCAGATCCGCGATGAGCTTTGGACGGACAAACCAGCGAGACAAGCGCTGTCTGTTGGTTGTAGCGCTAGACGTCCGGAATGCATTCAACTCCGCGGACTGGCTGGCGATCTCACAGGCGCTGCAGGAAAAAGGAGTGCCCTCAAGATTGCGCAGCATCTTGCAGGAGTACTTCTCTGACCGCGTGTTGACGTACGACACGAACACCGGTCCGGTAACACGACAGGTAACGGCAGGAGTTCCGCAGGGGTCCATCTTGGGCCCCACGCTATGGAACATCCTGTACGATGGAGTGTTACGCCTGCAGCTGCCCGACGGAGCATCGGTCATCGGCTTCGCTGATGATCTGGCAGTACTGGCAAGGGGATGCACACCAGAGGAGGCAGCGGGAGTGGCCGAGCAGGCCGTAGCAATGATCTCTGCGTGGATGCAGCAACACCGTTTACAGCTGGCCCCGGAAAAAACCGAGGTGGTGCTCATCTCGAGTTTGCGTCGGGGCCACCCACAGGTGCCCGTAAGGATCGACGGAGTGGAAGTCCGCTCAAAGCAAGCAATACGCTACCTCGGGGTCATACTTCACGACCACCTCTCGTGGAAACCACACGTCGAGAAGGCAACCGCGAAGGCTCTCCGTGTGGTGAAGTTGGCCACCAGCGTGATGCCTAACCACGCTGGACCGAGGGTAGCGAAGCGTCGCTTGCTAGCAGCAGTTGCGGACTCGGTGGTGAAGTACGCGGCACCTATCTGGGCGGAAGCGGTGGAGCTGCAGTGGTGCAGAAGGAGATTGGAGCAGCTACAACGGCCTCTTGCGAGGGGGGTTGCGCGTACCTTTCGCACAGTCAGCTACGGAACAGCGGTAGTGTTGGCTGGGCTGATACCACTGCGCTTGCAAGTGGAGGAAGCTGCCCGGCGTCACAGGCGGCATCAACAGGCACTACAGCAAGGGGTGCTGATCGACCGCGACGTCATACAGAGGCTGGAAAGGTCAGCAACCATGGCGAAGTGGCAGAGCGATTGGAATCAGGAGTGCGGTCATCCGACCGCGAGTAGGTTCAAGCGCTGGGCACATCGCGTATTGCCAGACATCAGCGGTTGGGTAGGTCGGAAGCATGGAGAGATCGGATTCCACCTGAGTCAGATACTCTCCGGACACGGTTTCTTCCGGGAGTTTCTGCACGTCATGGGGTTCATCTCAGCCCCGACTTGCCCGTTCTGCACCGACTCAGCCGTGATCGAGTCAGCAGAACACGTGATGTTCCACTGCCCGAGGTTCGCGGACATAAGGGTGCAGCTCCTGACGAAAGACGACGGCGTAGTAGTAACACCGGAGGAGCTGGCAGGCTGGATGCTGGCAAGCCCAGCTAACTGGCAGCAGGCGGAACAGGCTGCAAAACGAGTTTGCACCTTCCTACAGCAGCGATGGCTGGATGACCAATCGGCCGAGAATGCTGCCATTTCCGGTGCTAACACGGAAGCACTGCGACACGCGGAAGTGAGACGGCGAGCTGACCGTCGAGCCAGCCGCAACGCTTACCAGCGGAGACGTCGTCGGGAGCAGCGGGAGAGGCGCCAGCTGATGGATGATGACGATGGAGGAGACAACAACCAACCAGCAGCAGCCAACAATCAACGCCCGGCTAGACCCGCTCGCAACTTGGCTCCGCCATCAGCTGAAGAAATTCTTCGCCGACGGTTAAGGCGGAACCAGCGTCAGCAGGAGTATCGGCGGCAATTGCGGGCCGGTACAATCCGGCCAGTGCGTTCGGGCCAACTGCGTCGGAGAAGGCAGCCGCCAGCGGAGGAGGAGCTTGAACGCCGACGTGCAAACCGGCGCGAACGAGAACGTCAAAGACGTCATGCCCGCAATGCGGTTGCCGACCGCCATCGCGAAGTGCTGTCGGCCGACGAAGAAGCCGCCATAACGGAGGCCGAGACAGCCACACGCTAGCTTGATGGAGCATACGCCTTTGGTCGCTTGCGTTGGTGGACGAGAGCGAGAGCGTACTCGAGCAGGCGTGTGCTTTAGTATTTACTTACTGTCTTGGTGAAGCGTCTCTTTTAGTATTGGCTTGGTAGCAAAGGCGCGTTAGGTGTTTATATGTCGTGATGAGTAATAAATGTTTTTGTTTGTACAGTCATGTTTGATCAGGAGGAGCACGGGCTCCTAACATTATAGTAGGTCTCAACGTGCAAAAACACCGGCAGCCACACCCGTGCAGGGAATGCTGTCGGTATTGGTGCGGTGTTTGCGTTTATTAATGTTAATGTTTCTTTGTTTACCATTAATAAAACTAAACACACTGTATTTAAAAAAAAAAAAGAAGTGGAGCTTGCGGCTTAATTTGACTCAACACGGGAAAACTTACCAGGTCCGAACTTATCGAGGTAAGACAGATTAAGAGCTCTTTCTCAAATTTAAGGGTAGTGGTGCATGGCCGTTCTTAGTTCGTGGAATGATTTGTCTGGTTAATTCCGATAACGAACGCGACTCAAACAAGCTAACTAGAACGCTGTCAGCAGTGTGCCTCCGGGCGCACCTGACGTTACGGGGCGGCGGCGCCTTCGCGGGCGGTCGTCGCACTAGTTTGCCCTGCTTAGCGGGACAACTTGTGTTTAGCAAGGTGAGAGTGAGCGATAACAGGTCCGTGATGCCCTTAGATGTTCTGGGCTGCACGCGTGCTACAATGTGGGCAGCAGCGTGTTCTCGCCAATAGGCGCCCCCATTCCGAGAGGAACGGGAAATCACCCAAATGCTCATTTAGTTGGGATTGGGGACTGCAACGGTCCCCATGAACCTGGAATTTCTAGTAAGTGCTAGTCATTAGCTAGCGCTGATTACGTCCCTGCCCTTTGTACACACCGCCCGTCGCTACTACCGATGGATTATTTAGTGAGGTCTCTGGAGGCATACCTTCCGCGGTTCCTTCGTGAGCTGCAGTTGGCACGGCCGAAGTTGACCGAACTTGATGATTTAGAGGAAGTAAAAGTCGTAACAAGGTTTCCGTAGGTGAACCTGCGGAAGGATCATTACCGATCAAACAAGTCCGGGAGTGAGGTTGCCAAACGCATCGTCGGCATCACATGCTGACGCGCACGCTACAACCACAAGATGGTGTAGCACACTTGGTAGAGTTGAGCGAAAGCAACTCTTTCAAAGGGATACACATACCACTGACTCGGCGCAGGTCAGTAAAGACGCACACTTTGGCAGTACCGGGTACCTTATACACTGACTGATTGTCGTGTCACAAAGGGGTGATCGACAGTCGCACTTTGGCGTGCTCGGCCCCGCAACCGTCGGGGCCGTGGGCGCCTGCAGTGTGGTACTAGGGAACCAGAGTTGTGTGTTGGTTTGTGTATAATGGACATATCATTACCCATCAAACAAGTCCGAGAGTGAGGTTGCCAAACGCATCGTCGGCACAATATGCTGACGCGCACGCTACAACCACAAGATGGTGTAGCACACTTGGTAGAGTTGAGCGAAAGCAACTCTTTCAAAGGGATACACATACCACTGCCTCGGCGAAGGTCAGTAAAGATGCACACTTTGGTAGTACCGGGTACCTTATACACTGACTGATTGTCGTGTCACAACGGGGTGATCGACAGTCGCACTTTGGCGTGCTCGGCTCCGCAACCGTCGGGGCCGTGGGCGCCTGCAGTGTGGTACTAGGGAACCAGAGTTGTGTGTTGGTTTGTGTATAATGGACATATCATTACCCATCAAACAAGTCCGGGAGTGAGGTTGCCAAACGCATCGTCGGCATCACATGCTGACGCGCACGCTACAACCACAAGATGGTGTAGCACACTTGGTAGAGTTGAGCGAAAGCAACTCTTTCAAAGGGATACACATACCACTGCCTCGGCGAAGGTCAGTAAAGATGCACACTTTGGTAGTACCGGGTACCTTATACACTGACTGATTGTCGTGTCACAACGGGGTGATCGACAGTCGCACTTTGGCGTGCTCGGCTCCGCATCCGTCGGGGCCGTGGGCGCCTGCAGTGTGGTACTAGGGAACCAGAGTTGTGTGTTGGTTTGTGTATAATGGACGTATCATTACCCATCAAACAAGTCCGAGAGTGAGGTTGCCAAACGCATCGTCGGCACAATATGCTGACGCGCACGCTACAACCACAAGATGGTGTAGCACACTTGGTAGAGTTGAGCGAAACCAACTCTTTCAAAGGGATACACATACCACTGACTCGGCGAAGGTCAGTAAAGATGCACACTTTGGTAGTACCGGGTACCTTATACACTGACTGATTGTCGTGTCACAACGGGGTGATCGACAGTCGCACTTTGGCGTGCTCGGCTCCGCAACCGTCGGGGCCGTGGGCGCCTGCAGTGTGGTACTAGGGAACCAGAGTTGTGTGTTGGTTTGTGTATAATGGACATATCATTACCCATCAAACAAGTCCGAGAGTGAGGTTGCCAAACGCATCGTCGGCACAATATGCTGACGCGCACGCTACAACCACAAGATGGTGTAGCACACTTGGTAGAGTTGAGCGAAAGCAACTCTTTCAAAGGGATACACATACCACTGACTCGGCGCAGGTCAGTAAAGACGCACACCAGAGGGAACCAGAGTTGTGTGTTGGTTTGTGTATAATGGACGTATCATTACCCATCAAACAAGTCCGAGAGTGAGGTTGCCAAACGCATCGTCGGCATCACATGCTGACGCGCACGCTACAACCACAAGATGGTGTAGCACACTTGGTAGAGTTGAGCGAAAGCAACTCTATCAAAGGGATACACATACCACTGACTCGGCGCAGGTCAGTAAAGACGCACACTTTGGCAGTACCGGGTACCTTATACACTGACTGATTGTCGTGTCACAACGGGGTGATCGACAGTCGCACTTTGGCGTGCTCGGCTCCGCATCCGTCGGGGCCGTGGGCGCCTGCAGTGTGGTACTAGGGAACCAGAGTTGTGTGTTGGTTTGTGTATAATGGACATATCATTACCCATCAAACAAGTCCGAGAGTGAGGTTGCCAAACGCATCGTCGGCACAATATGCTGACGCGCACGCTACAACCACAAGATGGTGTAGCACACTTGGTAGAGTTGAGCGAAAGCAACTCTTTCAAAGGGATACACATACCACTGCCTCGGCGAAGGTCAGTAAAGATGCACACTTTGGTAGTACCGGGTACCTTATACACTGACTGATTGTCGTGTCACAACGGGGTGATCGACAGTCGCACTTTGGCGTGCTCGGCTCCGCAACCGTCGGGGCCGTGGGCGCCTGCAGTGTGGTACTAGGGAACCAGAGTTGTGTGTTGGTTTGTGTATAATGGACATATCATTACCCATCAAACAAGTCCGGGAGTGAGGTTGCCAAACGCATCGTCGGCATCACATGCTGACGCGCACGCTACAACCACAAGATGGTGTAGCACACTTGGTAGAGTTGAGCGAAAGCAACTCTTTCAAAGGGATACACATACCACTGCCTCGGCGAAGGTCAGTAAAGATGCACACTTTGGTAGTACCGGGTACCTTATACACTGACTGATTGTCGTGTCACAACGGGGTGATCGACAGTCGCACTTTGGCGTGCTCGGCTCCGCAACCGTCGGGGCCGTGGGCGCCTGCAGTGTGGTACTAGGGAACCAGAGTTGTGTGCTGGTATGTGTATAATGGATGGATGGACTTCGGTTCCATTCATCAACTAGTTCGGTGTGTACGTTAAACCCTAGGCAGGGGATCACTCGGCTCATGGATCGATGAAGACCGCAGCTAAATGCGCGTCAGAATGTGAACTGCAGGACACATGAACATCGACACGTTGAACGCATATGGCGCATCGGACGACTCAACCCGACCGATG